>NW_026992792.1:0-31285 GCF_028769735.1 Zonotrichia leucophrys gambelii
CCCCGAAATTACTGACACCCCGAAATCAGCCTGACACCCCGAAATATTCATTAATGCACCCCCAAAATCAGCCTGAGCACCCCAAAATTATCCTGAGCACCCCAAAATATTCATTAACCCACTCCTAAAATCAGCCTGAGCACCCCAAAGTTATCCTGACACCCCTGGGCTTCCCCCAGCCCCCGGCGTGGTACCCGAACGAGCAGCCCTGAAACGCACCCCAAAACCAGCCTGAGCACCCCAAAATCAGCCTGTGCACCCCAAAATCAGCCTGACACACCGAAATTATCCTGACACCCCGAAATTACACTGACACCCCGAAATTATACTGACACCCCGAAATCATACTGACACCCCGAAATCACACTGACACCCCGAAATTATACTGAGCACCCCGAAATTATACTGACACCCCGAAATCAGCCCGAGCACCCCAACATCAGCCCGAGCACCCCGAAATTACACTGACACCCCGAAATCATCCTGAGCACCCCGAAATTATCCTGTGCACCCCGAAATCAGCCTGAGCACCTCA
Organism: Zonotrichia leucophrys gambelii; assembly: GCF_028769735.1. Classification (NCBI taxonomy): domain Eukaryota; kingdom Metazoa; phylum Chordata; class Aves; order Passeriformes; family Passerellidae; genus Zonotrichia; species Zonotrichia leucophrys. The sequence continues at coordinate 536 of NW_026992792.1, forward strand.
AAACTAGCCTGAGCACCCCAAAATCAGCCTGAACACCCCAAAATCATCCTGTGCACCCCAAAATTCCCCCCAAAATTCCCCCCAAAACCCCCAACCCCCCAAAAACCCTATAAAAACCCCAAACATCCCCAAACCACCCCAAATCCCCTCCTAAAAACACCCAAACACCCCCACCCTGCACCCCAAAAAAACCCCAAACCCCCTCAAATCCCCCCAAAAACCCCCAAATTTCCCCCCAAAAACCCCATAAAAACCCCAAACCCCATAAAATCCCCCAAAAAACCCCAAATTTCCCCCCAAAAACCCTATAAAAACCCCAAACCACCCCAAATCCCCTCCTAAAAACACCCAAACACCCCCACCCTGCACCCCAAAACCACCCCAAATCCCCCCAAAAACACCCCAAATCCCCCCAAAAAACCCCAAATTTCCCCCCAAACCCCATAAAAACCCCAAATCCCACAAAATGCCCCCAAAGCCTGCACTCACCTCGGGGATGGGGGAGTTGAGCCCCGGGATTTTGAGGTTGGGGTACGAGGGGGGGGGCCCATAGCGCTGCATGGCGATCAGCCAGGGGGGGGGCACCTTGTGCGCGTTCTGGGGGGCACAGGGGGCTCAGAGACCCCAAAAAACACCCCAAAATCCCACCCAGGACCCCCAAAAACCCCAAAATCCCACCCAGGACCCCCAAAAACCCCAAACCCACCCCAGGAACCCCAAATCTGCCCCAGGACCCCGAAATCGCAGCAGGGATTGGGGAGCAAAAGAAGGACATGGAACATTCCTGGGGGGGGGTCAGTGACCCTAAAACACCCCCGGGACCCCCAAAAAAACCCCAAAATCCCACCCAGGACCCCCAAAAACCCCAAATCCACCCCAGGAACCCCAAATCCACCCCAGGAACCCCAAATCTGCCCCAGGAACCCCAAATCTGCCCCAGGAACCCCAAATCTGCCCCAGGACCCCGAAATGACAGCAGGGATTTGGAGGGGAGGGGGAGCAAAAGAAGGACATGGAACATTCCTGGGGGGGGTCAGTGACCCTAAAACACCCCTGGGACCCCCAAAAAAACCCCAAAATCTGCCCCAGGACCCCCAGGAACCCCAAATCTGCCCCAGGAACCCCAAATTTGCCCCAAAATCCCAAAATCGCAGCAAGGATTGGGGGGAAGCAACGTGGAACATTCCTGGGGGGGGGGGTCGGCAACCCTAAAACACCCCGGGACCCCAAAAAAACCCCAAAATCCCACCCAGGACCCCCAAAAACTCCAAATCCACCCCAGGAACCCCAAATCTGCCCCAGGAACCCCAAATCTGCCCCAGGACCCCAAAATCGCAGCAGGGATTTGGGGGGGGGGGCAAAAGAAGGACATGGAACATTCCTGGGGGGGGGGGGGGTCAGTGACCCTAAAACACCCCCGGGACCCCCAAAAAAACCCCAAATCCGTCCCAGGAACCCCAAATCTGCCCCAGGAACCCCAAATCTGCCCCAAAATCCCGAAATCACAGCAGGGATTGGGGAGCAAAAGAAGGACATGGAACATTCCGGGGGGGGGTCAGTGACCCTAAAACACCCCCGGGACCCCCCAAAAAAACCCCAAAATCCCACCCAGGACCCCCAAAAACCCCAAATCTGCCCCAGGAACCCCAAATTTGCCCCAAAATTCGGAAATCACAGCAAGGATTGGGGGGGAAGCAACATGGAACATTCCTGGGGGGGGGGTTAATGACCCTAAAACACCCCCGGGACCCCCAAAAAAACCCCAAAATCCCACCCAGAACCCCCAAAACCCCAAATCCACCCCAGGAACCTCAAATCCACCCCAGGAACCCCAAATCCGCCCCAGGAACCCCAAATCTGCCCCAGGACCCCGAAATCGCAGCAGGGATTGGGGGGGGAGCAACATGGAACATTCCGGGGGGGGGGGGAGGGCAGTGACCCTAAAACCCCCGGGACCCCAAAAAAACCCCCAAAATCCCACCCAGAACCCCCAAAAACCCCAAATCCACCCCAGGAACCCCAAATCTGCCCCAAAATCCCGAAATCGCAGCAGGGATTGGGGGGCAAAAGAAGGACATGGAACATTCCTGGTGGGGGGGTCAGACCCTAAAACACCCCCAGGACCCCAAAAAAACCCCAAATCTGCCCCAGATTTGGGGTCTAGGGTGGATTTGGGGTCTGGGATGATTTTCAGGTGATTTTGGGATGGATTTGGGGTCTGGGGTGGTTTTTAGGGTGTTTTTGGGGTGTTTTTGGGGTGATTTTGGGATGGTTTTGGGGTGATTTTGGGGTGGTTTTGGGGTTTCCATACCGGCCCCACGGGCATGCCCAGGGATTTGGGATTTGAGATGGATTTTGGGATGTTTTTGGGGTAATTTTGGGATGTTTTTGGGGTGCCCTCACCGGCCCCACGGGCATGCCCAGGGATTTGGGGTTTGGGATGGTTTTGGGATGGTTTTTGGGGTAATTTTGGGGTGGTTTTGGGGTGCCCTCACCGGCCCCACGGGCATGCCCAGGGATTTGGGATGGATTTGGGGTTTGGGATGGTTTTTGGGATGTTTTTGGGGTGATTTTGGGGTGCCCTCACCGGCCCCACGGGCATGCCCAGCGCGATCCTCAGCTCGTCCGAGAGGTCTCCCGGCTTCTTCTCCTTGAGCCGCGTCTCGAACTCCTTCCCCTGGGGACACCGAGGGGACACCGCGCTGGTGACACCCCAAAAACCCAACCAGAGCCCCCAAATCCCACAGGGATGTCCCAAAAGCCACCAATGCCACCCCCAGGATGTCCCCAAACCCCCCAAAATCCCATCAGGATGTCCCCAAACTCACAAAATCCAACCAGGATGTCCCCAAAATCCAACCAGGACATCTCCAGACCCCAAAATGTTCAACCAGGATGTCCTAAAACCTCCAAAATCCAACCAAGATGTCCCAAAATGTCCCCCAGGACAACCCTAAAGCTCCAAATGTCCAACCAGGTGTCCCCAAACCCCCAAAAGTCCAAGCAGGACATCTCCAAATGTCCAAAAGTCCAACCAGGTGTCCCCAAACCTCCAAATCTTCAACCAGGGCATCTCCAAACCCCAAAATGTCCAACCAGGATGTCCCCAAATGTCCCCCTAGGTGTCCCCAAACCCCCAAATGTCCCCCCAGGTGTCCCCAAGCCCCAAAACTCCAACCAGGACATCTCCAAATGTCCAAAAGTCCAACCAGGATGTCCCCAAACCCCAAAATGTCCAACCAGGATGTCCCCAAACCCCCAAAAATCCAACCAGGACATCTCCAAAGCCCCAAAATGTCCAACCAGGATGTCCCCAAAACCTTAAAACTTCAAGCAGGACATCTCCAAATGTCCAACCAGGATGTCCCCAAACCTCCAAATCTTCAACCAGGGCATCTCCAAAGCCCCAAATCTTCAAGCAGGACATCTCCAAAGCCCCAGATGTCCAATCAGGATGTCCCCCCAGGTGTCCTCAAACCTCCAACCAGGACATCCCTAAACCCCAAAATGTCCAACCAGGATGTCCCCAAAACTCCAACCAGGACATCTCCAAATGTCCAAAAATCCAACCAGGACATCTCCAAAGCCCCAAAATGTCCAACCAGGATGTCCCCAAAAGTCCAACCAGGACATCTCCAAATGTCCAAAATGTCCAACCAGGACATCTCCAAAGCCCCAAATGTCCAATCAGGATGTCCCCAAATGTCCCCCCAGGTGTCCCCAAACCCCCAAAACTCCAACCAGGACATCCTCAAATGTCCAAAAATCCAACCAGGACATCTCCAAATGTCCAAAAGTCCAACCAGGATGTCCCCAAACCCCAAAATCTTCAAGCAGGACATCTCCAAACCCCAAAATGTCCAACCAGGACATCTCCAAATGTCCAGATGTCCAACCAGGACATCTCCAAATGTCCAAAAGTCCAACCAGGATGTCCCCAAACCCCAAAATGTCCAACCAGGACATCTCCAAATGTCCAAATGTCCAACCAGGATGTCCCCAGGTGTCCCCACCTCGTAGTAGAGGTCCCCGTGGATGGTCAGCTTGGGCTTGGTCTGCCACTTGAAGAAGGCGTCGTGCAGTTTCTGGTAGTCGATGTCGATCTTGCCCATCTTGGGCCGCACCTTCTCCCTCATCTTGGACTTCATGGTCTTCTGCTCCTCCTGGGGACACACAGGGGACACCACGATGGTCACAGATCCAACCAGGGTGTACCCAGACCTCCAGCACCCAACCAGGATGTCCCCAAAAATCTAACAAGGATGTCCCCAAAAATCCCACCAGGATGTCCCAAAACCTCCAAAAAGATGTCATCCAACCAGATGTCATCCAACCCAAGATGTCATCCAACCAGGATGTCCCCAAAGTCACGAAACCCAACCCAAGATGTCCCCAAAATCCAACCAGGGTGTCCCAAAACTTCCAAAATCCAACCAGGATGTCCCCAAATCCAACCAGGGTGTCCCCAGACCTCTGAAAGTCCAACCCAGGATGTCCCCAAAGTCACCAAATCCAACCAGGGTGTCCCAAACCTCCAACACCCAACCAGGATGTCCCCAAAAATCTAACAAGGATGTCCCCAAAAATCCCACCAGGATGTCTCAAAACCTCCAAAATCCAGCCAGGGTGTCCCCAAACCTCTGAAGTCCAACCAGGATGTCCCCAAAGTCACAAAACCCAACCCAAGATGTCCCCAAATCCAACCAGGATGTCCCAAAACTTCCAAAATCCAACCAGGATGTCCCAAAACTTCCAAAATCCAACCAGGGTGTCCCCAGACCTCTGAAAGTCCAACCCAGGATGTCCCCAAAGTCACCAAATCCAACCAGGGTGTCCCCAAGGTGTCCCCACCTTCTCCTGCAGCGCCTCCCTCATCTCCTGGATGCCTTTGACCACCTAGAACTTCTCCAAACCCCCAAGACCCCTCCCCAAACCCCATCCCACCCTCACAGCTGCCCCTCAGCCATTCCTGGAGGTGTCCCCGAGGTGTCCCCAAGGTGTCCCCAAGGTGTCCCCAAGGTGTCCCCACCTTCTCCTGCAGCGCCTCCCTCATCTCCTGGATGCCGGTGAGCTCCAGAACCTCCCCAAACCCTCTCCCCATCTCCCTGGCTGCCTCACAATTGTCCTCACAACTGTCCCCAAGATGTTTCAAGTTCTCCTCAATGTCCCCACAGCGTCCCCACGGTGTCCCCACGGTGTCCCCACCTTCTCCCGCAGGGTCTCCCTCATCTCCTGGTGACCGCCATCGCCTGGTGACCACCAAGAACATCCCCAAACCCCTGAGACCCCTCCCCAAATCCCCTCCCATCCTCACAGCTGCCCCTCAGCCATTCCTGGAGGTGTCCCCAATGTCCCCAAGGTGTCCCCAGGGTGTCCCCAATGTCCCCAAGGTGTCCCCAGGCTGTCCCCACCTTCTCCTGCAGCGCCTCCCTCATCTCCTGGATGCCTTTGACCACCTAGAACTTCTCCAAACCCCCAAGACCCCTCCCCAAATCCCATCCCATCCTCACAGCTGCCCCATAACTGGTGCTCAGCCATTCCTGGAGGTGTCCCCAAGGTGTCCCCAAGGTGTCCCCAGGGTGTCCCCACCTTCTCCTGCAGGGCCTCCCTCATCTCCTGGTGACCGCCATCGCCTGGTGACCACCAAGAACATCCCCAAACCCCTGAGACCCCTCCCCAAATCCCCTCCCACCCTCACAGCTGCCCCTCAGCCATTCCTGGAGGTGTCCCCAAGGTGTCCCCAGGATGTCCCCACCTTCTCCTGCAGCGCCTCCCTCACCTCCTGGATCCCTCTGAGCCCCCAGAACCTCCCCAAATCCCCTTCCCACCCTCACAGCTGCCCCTCAGCCATTCCTGGAGGTGTCCCCAAGGTGTCTCCAAGGTGTCCCCAAGGTGTCCCCAAGGTGTCCCCAGGGTGTCCCCACCTTCTCCTGCAGCGCCTCCCTCATCTCCTGGATCCCTCTGAGCCCCCAGAACCTCCCCAAATCCCATCCCACCCTCACAGCTGCCCTTCAGCCATTCCAGAAGGTGTCCCCAAGGTGTCCCCAAGGTGTCCCCAAGGTGTCCCCAAGGTGTCCCCAAGGTGTCCCCACCTTCTCCTGCAGCGCCTCCCTCATCTCCTGGATTCCCGTGCGCTTGATGAACTCGGGCAGCTCGAAGGGCGGCTTCTCGATGCCCCTCTTGCCCTGCAGGTATTTCCTCTTGAAGCACCAGTGCCGCGGCACCGGCACCGAGTTCCGCGTGGCCTTGAGGTGCACCAGCAGCTTGGGGTCCTGCGCGGTGACGTCGTGCATCTCCACCACGTCGGGGCGGGCCACCAGCTGGGGACACCAAAGGGACAGTAAGGGACAGCAAAGGGACATCAGGGGATGGCAGGGGAGTTAGCAGGGACAGCCCAAAGGTGACACTGTGGGACACAAAGTGACCTCAGGGTGGTCACACCGTGCATCTCCACCACGTCGGGGCGGGCCACCAGCTGGGGGGACAATGGGGACATCAGGGGATGGCAGAGGAGCTGGCAATGACAAACTCAGGGTGACACTGTGGTGATCTCAGGGTGGTCACACTGTCCATCTCCATCATATGAAGGCGGGCCACCAGCTGGGGACAGCAAAGGGACATCAGGGGATGGCAGGGGAGTTAGCAGGGACAGCCCTGGGTGACACTGTGGTGACCTCTGGGTGGTAACACTGTCCATCTCCACCATGTCAGGACGGGCCATCAGCTGGGGGGACATCAGGGGACAGTGAGGGACATCAGGGGAGTTAGCAGGGACAGCCCAAAGGTGACACTGCTGGACACAAAGTGACCTCTGGGTGGTGACATTGTCCATCTCCACCATGTCGGGGCGGGCCACCAGCTGGGGGGACAATGGGGACACCAAAGGGACAGTAAGGGACAGTAAGGGACAGCAAAGGGACATCAGGGGATGGCAGGGGAGTTAGCAATGACAGCCTCAGGGTGACACTGTGGTGACCTCTGGGTGGTCACACTGTGCATCTCCACCACGTCGGGGCGGGCCACCAGCTGGGGGGACAATGGGGACAGCAAAGGGACATCAGGGGATGGCAGGGGAGTTAGCAATGACAGCCCCTGGGTGACACTGTGGGACACAAAGTGACCTCTGGGTGGTCACACCGTGCATCTCCACCACGTTAGGACGGGCCACCAGCTAGGGAGACATCAGGGGACAGTGAAGGGACATCAGGGGGGTTAGCAGGGAGAGCCTCAGAGTGACACTGTGGGACACAAAGTGACCTCTGGGTGGTCACACCGTGCATCTCCACCACGTTAGGATGGGCCACCAGCTGGGGACAGCAAAGGGACATCAGGGGATGGCAGGGGAGCTGGCAATGACAGCCCCTGGGTGACACTGTGGTGACCTCAGGGTGGTCACACCGTGCATCTCCACCACGTTAGGATGGGCCACCAGCTGGGGACACCAAAGGGACAGTAAGGGACAGCAAAGGGACAGCCCAAAGGTGACACTGTGGGACACAAAGTGACCTCTGGGTGGTGACATTGTTCATCTCCACCACGTTGGGGCGGGCCACCAGCTGGGGACACCAAAGGGACATCAGGGGAGTTAGCAAGGACAGCCCAAAGGTGACACTGTGGGACACAAAGTGACCTCTGGGTGGTCACACCGTGCATCTCCACCATATGAAGGTGGGCCACCAGCTGGGGACAGCAAAGGGACATCAGGGGACAGAGAGGGACATCAGGGCAGTCAGCAGGAACAGCCCCAGTGGGACACAAAGTGACTCTGGACGGTCACATCGTGCATCTCCACCATGTCCAGATGGGCCACCAGCTGTGGGGACATCAGGGGACATCAGGGGACAGCAAAGGGACATCAGGGGACAAAGGAGAGTGAGGGGGGACAGCCCCAGAACGGTGCTGGGGACATCAAAGTGACCCCGGGTGGGACACCAGGGTGGCCCTGCTGGGGTGACAAGGACAAGAGTGAGGTCCCACGGTGACCCCAGCGTGGCACCAGTGTCCCCAGGGAGGTGACAAAGGGTACATTGAGCGGCTCTGGTGTCCCCAAATGGGACAGGAGGTGTCACCTCAGGGCTGTCCCCAGCTCCGAGTGCCACCCACAGCCACAGGGAGGGGACAGGGCCGTGTCCCCAAGTGCCACCTCAGGGCTGTCACCAGCTCTGAGTGCCACCCACAGCCACAGGGAGGGGACAGGGCCGTGTCCCCAGTGTCACCTCAGGGCTGTCCCCAGCTCCGAGTGCCACCCACAGCCACAGGGAGGGGACAGGGCCGTGTCCCCAGTGTCACCTCAGGGCTGTCCCCAGCTCTGAGTGCCACCCACAGCCACAGGGAGGGGACAGGGCCGTGTCCCCAGTGTCACCTCAGGGCTGTCACCAGCTCCGAGTGCCACCCACAGCCACAGGGAGGGGACAGGGCCGTGTCCCCAGTGTCACCTCAGGGCTGTCCCCAGCTCCAAGTGCCACCCACAGCCACAGGGAGGGGACAGGGCCATGTCCCCAGTGTCACCTCAGGGCTGTCCCCAGCTCCAAGTGCCACCCACAGCCACAGGGAGGGGACAGGGTTGTGTCCCCAGTGTCACCTCAGGGCTGTCCCCAGCTCCGAGTGCCACCCAGCCACGGGGAGGGGACAGGGCCGTGTCCCCAGTGTCACCTCAGGGCTGTCCCCAGCTCCGAGTGCCACCCACAGCCACAGGGAGGGGACAGGGTTGTGTCCCCAGTGTCACCTCAGGGCTGTCCCCAGCTCCGAGTGCCACCCACAGCCACAGGGAGGGGACAGGGCCGTGTCCCCAGTGTCACCTCAGGGCTGTCCCCAGCTCCGAGTGCCACCCACAGCCACAGGGAGGGGACAGGGCCGTGTCCCCAGTGTCACCTGCTTCAGCTCGGCCACCGTGAACCTGTTCATGCGCCGCAACTTCTTCTTGGACAGCTTGGGGACCTCCTGCTTCTTCTCCTGGGGACACGTGGGGACAGCTCAGGTGACACCGGCAGGGTGGCACCGTCCCCTCGTTCCCAGTTCCTGCTGTCACCACCCCCAGTCAGTGTCCCCAAACACCCCCGTGTTGTCCCCAACTCGGGACCAGCTCCAGTTGCCACCTCCTGTCACCTTCAATGTCACCCCACTGTCCCCAGTGCCACTGGCTCATCCCATCATTGTCCCTGTATCTCCATGTCCCCGTGTCCCCGTGTCACCTGCTCGTCCTCAGAGCTGTCCCCAATGTCCCCAGTGTCCCCCAGTGTCCCCAGTGTCCCCCATGTCCCCGTGTCACCTGCTCGTCCTCAGAGCTGTCCCAGTCCCCAGTGTCCCCCAGTGTCCCCAATGTCCCCAGTGTCACCTGCTCGTCCTTGGAGCTGTCCCCAATGTCCCCTCAGTGTCCTCAATGTCCCCAGTGTCCCCCTGCCCCCAATGTCCCCAATGTCCCCCAGTGTCCCCGTGTCCCCAGTGTCACCTGCTCGTCCTCGGAGCTGTCCCGGTCCCCAATGTCCCCCTGTCCCCAATGTCCCCAGTGTCCCCCTGTCCCCAGTGTCCCCACAGTGTCCCAGTGTCACCTGCTCGTCCTCGGAGCTGTCCCCGTCGCTGCCCCTGTCCCCAATGTCCCCAGTGTCCCCAATGTCCCCCTGTCCCCAATGTCCCCAATGTCCCCAATGTCCCCAATGTCCCCAATGTCCCCAGTGTCCCCAATGTCCCCGTGTCCCAGTGTCACCTGCTCATCCTCGGAGCTGTCCCAGTCCCCAATGTCCCCAATGTCTCCAATGTCCCCGTGTCCCCAATGTCCCCCAATGTCCCCAATGTCCCCAATGTCCCCCAATGTCCCCAATGTCCCTGTGTCCCCAATGTCCCCCAATGTCCCCAATGTCCCCAATGTCCCCCAATGTCCCCAATGTCCCCAATGTCCCTGTGTCCCCAATGTCCCCCAATGTCCCCAATGTCCCCAATGTCCCCCTGTCCCCCATGTCCCCCTGTCCCCAATGTCCCCCATGTCCCCCTGTCCCCAATGTCCCCGTGTCCCAGTGTCACCTGCTCGTCCTCAGAGCTGTCCCCGTCGCTGCCCCTGGTGCCATCCTCGGGTCCCTTTTTCCGGGGCACCCCCGCGCTCTCCGGCCGCTCCGCCCGCTCCGGCTCCTTCTCCTTGTCCTTCTTCACCTCGTCCGTCAGCTGGGGGGGACAGGGGACAGGAATGGGGACAGGAATGGGGACAGGGACAGGGGACAGGGCAGAGAGATGGGGACAGGGACAGGAGATGGGGACAGGGACAGGGGATGGGGACAGGGGATGGGGACAGGGGACAGGAATGGGACAGGGACAGGGGACAGGGGATGGGGACAGGGGACACGGGACAGTGCAGAGAGATAGGGACAGGGGACAGGGAATGGGGACAGGAATAGGGTGAAGGGACAAGGGCATGGACAAGGGACAGGGATGGGGACAGGGACAGGGGAGAGGGGCACCCAGGAGACAGGGACAGGGGACATGGGACAGGATTAGGGACAGGGATTGGGGACAGGGGAGAGGGGACACGGACAGAGGACAGGGGCAAAGGACAGGGATGGGGACAGGGATAGGGTGAAGGGACAAGGGCATGGACAGGGGACAGGGATCAGGGACAGGGGACAGGGGCACCCAGGAGACAGGGACAGGGGACATGGGACAGGGTTAGGGACAGAGATTGGGGACAGGGGAGAGGGGACACGGACAGGGGCAAGGGACAGGGATGGGGACAGGGAATGGGGACAGGGGATAGGGATGGGGACAGGGACAAGGATGGGGATGCCCAGGGGACACGGGTCAGGGACGGGGACACCCAGGGGACAGGGACACCAGGGGACAGGGATCAGGGTCAGGGGACAGGGATGGGGGACAGGGTCAGGGGCACCCAGGGGACAGAGACACAGAACAGGGGACAGCAGGGGACAGGCACAGGGACCAGGACAGGGTGAGGGCACAGGGACAGGATCAGGGTCAGGGGACACGGAGAGGGAACAGGGACAGGGGACAAAGGTCAGAAGCACCCAGGGGACAGGGTCAGGCAGAGGGGTGACACCCATGAGCAACCCCTGGCACCCAGGGGTGACCCCTGGTGCTCAGCAGTGACCCAGGGGTGACGATGGCACCCAGCACTGACCCCTCCCCACCCAGCACTGACCCCTCCCCACCCAGGACTGACCCCTCCACACCAAACACTGACCCCTCCTCACCCAGCAGTGACCCCTCCCCACGAAGAGTGACCCCTGGCACCCAGGGGTGACCCCTGGCACTCAGCAGTGACGCAGGAGTGACGCTGGGACCCAGCACTGACCCCTCCCCACCCAGCACTGACCCCTCCCCACCCAGCACTGACCCCTCCCCACCCAGCACTGACCCCTCCCCACCCAGCACTGACCCCTCCCCACCCAGGGGTGACCCCTGGCGCTCAGCAGTGACCCAGGGGTGACGCTGGCACCCAGCAGTGACCCTTCCCCACCCAGGGGTGACCCCTCCCCACCAAACACTGACCCCTCCTCACCCAGCAGTGACCCCTCCCCACGAAGAGTGACTGACCCCTGGCACTCAGCAGTGACCCAGCACTGACCCCTCCCCACCCAGGACTGACCCCTCCCCACCCAGCACTGACCCCTCCCCACCCAGCAGTGACCCCTCCCCACCCAGCACTGACCCCTCCCCACCAAACACTGACCCCTCCTCACCCAGGACTGACCCCTCCCCACCAAACACTGACCCCTCCCCAGCCAGGACTGACCCCTCCCCCCCCCGGGGTGACCCCTGGCACTCAGCAGTGACCCAGCACTGACCACTCCCCACCCAGCACTGACCCCTCCCCACCCAGGGGTGACCCCTGGCACCCAAAGGTGCCACCCCCCCCACCTTGAAGGCCTCGAAGATCCTCTTGAAGAAGACGAAGTTGGGGTCGTAGATCTCGGGCTCCTCGCTCACGTACTCGATCTCCACCTCGGGCCCGGGCTCGGGGTCCCCCCGGGGGGGGAGGGGCGCTGCTGCCCCCTCGCGGGCCCCGCCCCTCCCCCGCTTCTTCTTCTTGCGGTTCCGCCGCTTCCGGTTCCGCTGGGGGGGGCAAAGGGACAAAGGGACAGTGAGGGGACAGTGAGGGGACAGAGGGACAGTGAGGGGACAGAGCGACAGTGAGGGGGCAGAGGGACAGGAAGGGGACAGCGAGGGGACAGTGGGACAGTGAGGGGACAGTGAAGGGACAGAGGGACAGTGAGGGGACAGTGAGGGGACAGGGAGGGGACAGTGAGGGGACAGTGAGGGGACACAGGGACAGTGAGGGACAGGGAGGGACAGTGAGGGACAGTGAGGGGACAGTGAGGGGACAGTGAGGGGACAGTGAGGGACAGTGAGGGGACAGAGGGACAGTGAGGGGACAGAGGGACAGTGAGGGGACAGTGAGGGGACAGAGGGACAGTGAGGGGACAAAGGGACAGTGAGGGGACAGTGAGGGACAGTGAGGGGACAGTGAGGGGACAGAAGGGACAGTGTGGGGACAGTGAGGGGACAAAGGGGACAGTGAGGGGACAGCGAGGGGACAGTGAGGGGACAGTGAGGGGACAGAGGGGACAGTGAGGGGTCACAGGAACAGTGAGGGGACAGTGAGGGGACACTGAGGGGACACAGGGACAGTGAGGGGACACAGGGACAGTGAAGGGACAGTGAGGGGACAGAGGGACAGGAGGGGACAGCGAGGGCACACGGAGATGGCACAGGAGCCTCTTATAGGGGGGACAGGAGGGGACAGTGAGGGGACATGGAGGTGGCACAGGTCCCTCTAACTGGAGGAACAAAGAGGGACCCTCAACACGATGGCACAAGAGGGGACAAAGGTGACACAGGTGACCCCAGAGTGAGCCACACTCCCTGCCCTTGGTGGGGACAACATGGGGACATTGGGGTGGCACCGAGAGGGGACAGATCCCCCCAGAAAGGGGACAGAAAAGGGACATTGGGGTGACCCCAGAGCCACCCAAACCCACCCATGACCACCAAGGTGACAACAGTGACACCACAGTGACACAGGGGACCCCAGAGCCACCCAAACCCCCTCCCAAACAAACCCACCCATGACCCCCCCCCGGGAAATTTGGGGCACCCATGGGACCCCCCCTCCCCAGATCTGGGTGGGGGTGGCTGTGTCCCGTTGTCCCCTCGCTGTCACCTCCTTCTTGGACGTCCCCGTGTCCTCCTCAGCCTCGGAGGCCGACGCCGACGCCCGGAGCTCCGTCTCCATCTCGTCCTCGGCTGGGGGGACACGAGGGGACAGGGCTGTCACCGCCTGGGTGTCACCCCCACCTTGGGTGTCACCCCCACCTTTGGTGTCACCCCCACCTTTGGGTGTCACCTCCCGCTGGTGTCACCCCCACCTTTGGGTGTCACCCCCACCTTTGGGTGTCACCCCCACCCTTGGTGTCACCCCCACCTTTGGGTGTCACCTCCCGCTGGTGTCACCCCCACCTTTGGTGTCGGGCATCCAGTGGGGACTGGGGGACACTGTGGGTGGCACAGGGGACACTGAAGGTGGCACTGTGGGTGGCACAGGGGATGGCAGGGGACAATGAGGGTGGCACTGGGGACACTGGGAGTGGCACAGGGGGTGTCAGGGGACACTGGGGTGACACTGTGGTGACACTGGGGACACTGAGGTGACACTGGGGTGACACTGTGGGTGACACTGGGGTGACACTGGTGACACTGAGGTGACACTGGGGTGACACTGTGGGTGACGGGGGTGTCAGGGGACACTGGTGACACTGGGGTGACACTGAAGTGGCACTGGAGACACTGGGGGGTGGCAGGGGACACTGTGGGTGACACTGAGGTGACACTGGGTGACACTGAGGTGACACTGGGGTGACACTGGGGTGACACTGGGTGACACTGAGGTGACACTGGGTGACAGGGGTGACACTGGGTGACACAGGTGTGACAGGGGTGACACAGGGTGACACAGGGGTGACACTGGGGTGACACTGGGGTGACACAGGTGCGACACTGGGTGACACTGGTGGCACTGAGGTGACACTGGGTGACACTGAGGTGACACTGGGGTGACACTGAGGTGACACTGAGGTGACACTGAGTGACACAGGGGTGACACTGGGTGACACAGGGGTGACACAGAGGTGACACTGGGTGACACTGGGTGACACAGGGTGACACAGGGTGACACTGAGGTGACATTGAGTGACACAGGGATACACTGAGGTGACACTGGGGTAACACTGAGGTGACACTGAGGTGACACTGGGTGACACAGAGATGACACTGGGTGACACTGGGGTGACACAGGAGTGACACAGGTGCGACAGGGGTGACACTGAGGTGACACAGAGATGACACTGGGTGACACTGGGGTGACACTGGGTGACACAGAGATGACACAGGGTGACACTGGGTGACACAGAGATGACACTGGATGACATTGGGGTGACACTGGTGGCACTGAAGTGACACAGGGGTGACACTGAGATGACACAGGGTGACACTGAGATGACACAGGGTGACAGGAGTGACACAGGGGTGACACAGGGGTAACACTGAGGTGACACTGAGTGACACTGTGGGTGACACTGAGGCGACACTGGGTGACAGGGGTGACACAGGGTGACACTGGGGTGACACTGGGTGACACAGGGGTGACACAGAGGTGACACAGGGTGACAGGGGTGACACTGGGGTGACACAGGGTGACACTGCGGTCACTCACCCGAGAGCCCCGGCACGCCCACCAGCTCCTCCTGCCGGCTCTCCTTGAGCTGCAGGATCTTCTCCAGAGCCTGCGGGATCTTGGGGCCCACCCCGGGCTCCTCGGCCTGGGGGGGCACAGGGGGGACCCCCAAAATCACAGAGAGCCCCCAGCAACCGGGGAGACCCCTCCTCAAATCAGGGAGAGCCCCCAGCAACCGGGGAGACCCCTCCTCAAATCAGGGAGAGCCCCCAACAACCGGGGAGACCCCTCCTCAAATCAGGGAGAGCCCCCTACAACCGGGGAGACCCCTCCTCAAATCAGGGAGAGCCCCCAACAATCGGGAAGAGACCCCTCCTCAAATCAGAGAGAGCCCCCCCAAAATCAGAGAGAGCCCCCAGCAACCGGGGAGACCCCTCCTCAAATCAGAGAGAGCCCCCAACAACCGGGGAGATCCCTCCTCAAATCAGGGAGAGTCCCCAAAAACCGGGGAGAGACCCCTCCTCAAATCAGGGAGAGCCCCCAGAAATCGGAGGAGACCCCTCCTCAAATCAGGGAGTCCCAACAACTGGGGAGAGACCCCTCCTCAAATCAGAGAGAGCCCCCAGCAACCGGGGAGCCCCCTCCTCAAATCAGCGAGAGCCCCCAAAAACCGGGGAGACCCCTCCTCAAATCAGAGAGAGCCCCCCCCCAAAAATCAGGGAGATCCTCGGGATCCCCCCAGAATCAGGGAAAGCCCCCCCTGAAATCAGGGAGACCCCCAGGAATCCCCTCAGATCAGGGAGACCCTCGGGACCCTCCCCAAAATGAGGGAGACCCCTGGGACCCCCCCTCAAATCAGGGAGATCCTCAGGACCCCCCTGAAATCAGGGAGGCTCCCAGGACTGCCCCCAAAGAGACCCCAGACCCCAAAATCCCAGACTCAGGGACCCCCACACAGAGCCCCCAAAGCCACAGAGAGACCCCAGACCCAGAGACCCCTCCCCACAATAAAGAGATCCCAGACACAAAATCCCCGAACTCAGAGAGCCCAAACCCACAGAGAGACCCCAGACTCAGAGCCCCCAGCCCTACAGAGACCCTCCTCAATAGAGACTGCAAACTCACAGAGACCCCAGACCCAGAAATCCCAGACTCAGAGACCCCTCCCCAGCCCCACACACAGAGCCCCCAGCCCCACAGACCCTCCCCAATAGATACCCCAAACCCACAGAGACCCCTCCCCACAATAAAGGCCCCAAAACCACAGAGACCCCTCCCCACAATAAAGACCCCAAACCCACAGAGCCCCCTCCCCACAATAGATACCCCAAACCCACAGAGCCCCCTCCCCACAATAAAGGCCCCAAACCCACAGAGACCCCTCCCCACAATAAAGACCCCAAAACCACAGAGACCCCACCCCACAATAAAGACCCCAAACCCACAGAGACCCCTCGCCACAATAAAGGCCCCAAAACCACAGAGCCCCCTCCCCACAATAAAACCCCAAACCCACAGAGACCCCACCCCACAATAAAGACCCCAAACCCACAGAGACCCCTCCCCACAATAAACGCCCCAAAACCACAGAGCCCCCTCCCCACCATAAAGACCCCTCCCCATTCCCACCTCTCTGCTGTCGTCTCCGGGGGGCGGGGGGGGCCCGCGGGGCCGGGGGGCTCCCATGGCCAGGGGGGCTCCCATGGGGCTGCCTGGGGGGGGAGGGGACACAGAGGGGACATCAGCCAGGGAGGGGACACAGGGGGGACATCAGCTGGGGGGGGGACACAGAGGGGACAGGGGACACAGAGGGGACATCAGCCCAGGAGGAGACAGGGGACAGGGACACACAAAGATGACAAGGACACACAGAGGGGACATCAGCCGGGGAGGGGACACAGAGGGGACATCAGCCGGGGGGGGACAAGGGACAGACAGACAGGACATCAGCCTAGGAGGGAACAGGGGACAGGGACACACAGAGGGGACAGGGACACACAGAGGGGACATCAGGCAGGGAGGGGACACAGGGACACACAGAGGTGACAGGGGACACAGAGGGGACATCAGCCAGGGAGGGACAGGGGACAGGAATACACAGAGGTGACAAGAGGTGACAGGGACACACAGAGGTGACAGGGACACAGAGGGGACATCAGGCAGGGAGGGGACACAGAGGGGACATCAATCGGGGGGGGACACAGGGACACACAGAGGGGACACAGAGGGGACATCAGCCAGGGAGGGGACACAGGGACACACAGAGGGGACATCAGCCAGGGAGGGGACACAGGGACACACAGAGGTGACAGGGACACAGAGGGGACATCAGCCAAGGAGAGGGACATAGAGGGGACATCAGCCAGGGGACAAGAATACACAGAGGTGACAAGAGGTGACAGGGACACACAGAGGGGACATCAGGCAGGGAGGGGGTGGCACAGGGGGACAGAGGTGTCCCCACCCCCCCCAGTGCCCCCCCCTCACCTCGGGGGGCCAGGGGGGCCCTGGCGGCCATGGGGGTCCCCTCGGGGGGGGCGCGGGGGGCGGGGGGGGTCAGCTTGGCCATCTCCTGCTGCCGCTCCTGCTCCAGCAGCACCGCGGCCTGGGGGGGGGAAATGGGGGTCAGGGGGGGCTGGGTGCGACCCCCCCAACACCGGGGAGCCCCCCGGAACCCAGGGGGAGCCCCCAAACCCCAAAGAGTCCCCCCAGACCCTGGGGAGCCCCCCAAATCCTGAGTATCCCCCCAATCCCAGGGAAGCCCCCTAAACCCTGTGTGACCCCCAATCCCAGGAGGATCCCCCAAACCCCAAAGAGTCCCCCCAGATCCTGGGGAGCCCCCCCAAATCCTGAGTGTCCCCCCAAACCCAGGGGAGCCCCCCAAACCCCAAAGAGCCCCCTCAAACCCAAGGGAGCCCCCCCAAATCCTGAGTGTCCCCCCAAACCGATGGGAGCCCCCAAACCCCAAAGAGTCCCCCCAGACCCTGGGGAGCCCCCCAAAAACCAGGGGGGACCCCCCAAACCCAGGGGAGCCCCCTCAAATCCTGAGTGTCCCCCCAAATCCCAGGTGCTCCCCTAAACCCTGTGTGACCCCCAAACCCAGGGGGATCCCCCAATCCCAGGTGCCCCCCTAAACCCTGGGGGCTCCCCCCAACCCAGGGGAGCCCCCAAACCCCAAAGAGCCCCCCCAAACCCTGGGGAGCCCCCCAAAAACCAGGGGTGCCCCCAAACCCAGAAAAGCCCCCCAAAATCCTGAGTGTCCCCCCAAACCCAGGGTGATCCCCCAGACCCTGGGAGCCCCCCCAAACCCCAGGGTCCCCCCTCACCCGTTTCTGCTGCTCCAGCAGCTCCTGCTCCTTGGCCTTGTCTCCAAACGGGTGCTGGCCCTGGGGCGGGGGCAGCACAGTCAGGAAGCCCCCACCCCAAAAAACAAGGGTGCCCCCACAAAGTGTCACCCAATCTCCAACACCCCCAAAAATCCCAAATCCCACCCCAAAACCATCCCTCAGCTCAGCTGCTCTATGGGCACCCACCCCAAAGCGGCCCCACCACCACCACCATTGACTCCCCGGACCCCCAAAACCCCCCCAAACCTCCCCCCACTCCCCAAAAGGAGCCCCCACCTCAAAAAGCCCCCACAGACCCGCGCCCGCTCCTCCTGCAGCAGCAGGGGCCCATCTGACCCCCCAAAGCCCCCCCAAAGCCCACACCCCCCTAAGCTCTCCATGCCCCCCGCCCTCCCAAATGAGCCCCCCACCCCCCAGAGGTGCCCCCCACTCCAAAAGGAGCCCCCTCCCCAGACCGGCGCCTGCTCCTCCTGCAGCAGCATGGCCGCTGTAACCCCCCCTAAACCCCAATGAACCCCCCCAAATCCCAACCCCCAGAGCTCCCCTGCCCTTCTGGTGCCCCCCACCCCCTCAAGGGAACCCCCGCCCAAAAGGAGCCCCCTCCCCATACCTGCGCCCTCTCCTCCTGCAGCAGCATGGCCGCTATAACCCCCCATCCCTGAGCCCCCCACCCCAAAATGGGTCCCCAACCCCAAATCCCTGCCCCAGACCTGCATCCACTCCTCCTGCAGCAGCATGGCTGCTATAACCCCCCCTAAATCCCAATGAACCCCCCCCAAATCCCAAACCCCAGAGCCCCCCTGCCCTTCTTGTGCCCCCACCCCATCAACGGAGCCCCCACCCCAAAATTCGCCCCCTCCCCGTACCTGTACCCTCTCCTCCTGCAGCAGCATGGCCGCCGCTTTAACCCCCCAAAGCCCAGACCCCAAGTTCCCCCGTGCCCCCCACCCCCCAGAGGAGCCCCCCACCCCAAATCCCTGCCTCAGACCTGCGCCCTCTCCTCCTGCAGCAGCATGGCCACTATAACATCCCCAAAAGGAGACCCCCAACCCAAAAGGAGCCCCCTCCCCAATACCTGCGCCCTCTCCTCCTGCAGCAGCATGGCCGCTATAACACCCCCAAAATGAGCCCCCACCCCAAAATTCGCCCCCCCACCCCAAAATTCGCCCCCTCCCCATACCTGAGCCCTCTCCTCCTGCAGCAGCATGGCCACTGTAACCCCCCATCCCCGTGCTCCCCACCCCAAAAGGAGCCCCCCAAATCCCCCCACCCCGTACCTGTGCCCTCTCCTCCTGCAGCAGCATGGCCGCTGTAACCCCCCCAAAAGGAGGCCCCCACCCCAAAAGGAGCCCCCCATCCCAAAAGGAGCCCCCCAAATCCCCCTGTACCTGCACCCTCTCCTCCTGCAGCAGCATGGCCGCTCTAACCCCCCATCCCTGAGCCCCCCACCCCAAAAGGAGCCCCCTCCCCATACCTGAGCTCTCTCCTCCTGCAGCAGCATGGCCGCTATAACCCCCCATCCCTGAGCCCCCCACCCCAAAAGGAGCCCCTCACCCCAAATCCCCCCGTACCTGCACCCTCTCCTCCTGCAGCAGCATGGCTGCTATAACCCCCCATCCCTGAGCCCCCCATCCCGTGCCCCCCACCCCAAATCCCCCCGTACCTGCGCCCTCTCCTCCTGCAGCAGCATGGCCGCTGTAACCCCCCATCCCTGAGCCCCCCACCCCAAAATTCGCCCCCTCCCCATACCTGCGCCCGCTCCTCCTGCAGCAGCATGGCCACTATAACCCCCCATCCCCGTGCCCCCCACCCCCAAAGGAGCCCCCCAAATCCCCCTGTACCTGCGCCCTCTCCCCCTGGAGCAGCATGTAACCCCCCATCCCCGTGCCCCCCACCCCAAAATTCGCCCCCAAATCCCCCCATACCTGCGCCCTCTCCTCCTGCAGCAGCATGGCCGCTATAACCCCCCATCCCTGAGCCCTCCACCCCAAAAGGAGCCCCCCACCCCAAAAGGAGCCCCCCAAATCCCCCCGTACCTGTGCCCTCTCCTCCTGCAGCAGCATGGCCGCTGTAACCCCCCCCCCCCTGAGCCCCCCCCCCCAAAATGAGCCCCCCACCCCAAAAATCCCCCCAATACCTGCGCCCTCTCCTCCTGCAGCAGCACGGCCGCTATAATCTCCCACCTCAAAAGGAGCCCCCCACCCCAAAAGGAGCCCCCCAAATCCCCCCGTACCTGTGCCCTCTCCTCCTGCAGCAGCATGGCCGCTATAATCTCCCACCTCAAAAGGAGCCCCCACCCCAAAAAGCCCCCCAATACCTGAGCTCCCTCCTCCTGCAGCAGCATGGCCGCTATAACCCCCCATCCCTGAGCCCCCCACCCCAAAAGGAGCCCCCCACCCCAAATCCCCCCGTACCTGCACCCTCTCCTCCTGCAGCAGCATGGCCGCTGTTATCCCCCCAAAATTCGCCCCCCACCCCAAAATTCGCCCCCTCCCCAATACCTAAGCCCTCTCCTCCTGCAGCAGCATGGCCGCTATAACCCCCCATCCCTGAGCCCCCCACCCCAAAAGGAGCCCCCCACCCCAAAATTCACCCCCCAAATCCCCCCGTACCTGTGCCCGCTCCTCCTGCAGCAGCATGGCCGCTATAACCCCCCATCCCCATGCCCCCCACCCCAAATCCCCCCGTACCTGCGCCCTCTCCTCCTGCAGCAGCATGGCCGCCTGCTGCTGTGCCAGCGTCAGCCGCTCCTCCTCGCTGAGCCCCGCGGGGGGGGGCGGCGGCGGCACCGGGACCCCCCCCACGGGCCCCCCCCCCACGGGCCCCCCCAGGCCGAAGCCGAGCCCCAGCCCCGGGGGGGGCGGGGGGGGCACCAGGGGGTGCTGCAGGGGCAGCGCTGGGGGCAGCTGGGGGGGCAAATGGGGGGGTCAGGGGGGCAGCTGGGGCGCCCCCACCCCAACATTTAATGTGTCGTCCCCCCCCACCCCAAAATCTAATACACCAATTTTGGGGGGGGGTCTGAGAGGTTTTAACCCCCCCAACCCAAAACTGGGTGTCATTGACCCCCCCCATCCCAAAATTTGGGTGCTTTGGAAGGTTTTAACCCCCCCAACCCCAAAACTGGGTGTCATTGAGCCCCCCCAACCCTAAAATCTAATACACCAATTTTGGGGGGGGGTGGGGGGGGTGGGTCTGAGAAGTTTTAACCCCCCCAACCCCAAAACTGGGTGTCATTGACCCCCCGCCCAACCCCCAAAATCTAATACACCAATTTTTTTTGGGGGGGGGGGGGGTCTGAGAAGTTTTAACCCCCTCAACCCCAAAACTGGGTGTCATTGACCCCCACCCCACCACCCCAAATTTGGGTTCTGGAGGATTTTAAGCCCCCCCAACCCCAAAAACTTGGTGTCATTGAACCCCCCCCCAAAAAAAATTTGGGTGCTCTGGAAGGTTTTAACTCTCCCCACCCCAAAATTTGGTGGCATTGACCCCCTCCCCCACCCCACAATTTAACAGCCCGAATTTGAGGGAGTCTGAGGGGTTTTAACCCCTCCCCACCCCAAAATTTAATGCCCCCCCCACCCAAAACTGGGTGTCATTGACCCCCCACCACCAAAATTTAACATCCCAACCACCCGGAATTTGGGGGGGGTCTAAAAAATTTTAACCCCACCACCCCAAATTTGTGGGTTCTGGAAAGTTTTAACCCCGCCCCCCACCCAAAACGTGAGTGTCATTGACACCCCCACCCCAAAATCTGGAGCTCTGAGGGGTCTTAAACCCCCCCAAAATGACCCATGGACCCCTCCCCATCCAAATTGGGGTCCCCCCACCCCAAAGCCCCCCAGACCCCCCCGATGGCACCTGGGGGGGCGGGGCCTTGTCCCCCTCCTCGGGGCGCAGCGCCGGCCGGCTCAGCACGATCCCGGTCTGGGGGGGGGCACAAATTGGGGAGGGGTCCCTGTGAGCCCCTCCTGATCCGAGGGGACACGGGGACCCCCCCTCTGGGAGGGTGGGGGGGGGAGGAGACCCCCAGCCCCCCAAAAAATGGAATAACTCCCTCAAATTATACTGAACCTGCCAGAAATCTCATTAAATCCTCTAAAAATCACATTAAAACTGCCTTAAAATCACGTTTGACCCCTTCAAAAGTCTCATTAATCCCCCCAAAATCCCATTAAACTCCCAAAAATCAAACCCCTCAAAAATCCCATTAAACCCGCCCCAAAAATCTCACTATACCCACCAAAAATCACATTGAACCCCAAAATATCAAACCCCAGAAAAACCACATCAAACTTCCCAAAAATCACATTGAACCCCAACAAGAACCCTATCAAACCTCCCCAAAATAACATTAGCCTCCAAAAATCACATTAAATCCTACAAAAATCATATTAAATCTCCCAAAAATCACATCAAATCCCCCCAAAATCACATTAAACCCCTCAAAATAATATTAAACCTCTCCAAAGTCACATTAAATCCCCCTAAAGTTACACTAAACTCTCCAAAACCCCATTAAACCCCCCCAAAATAACATTAAACCCCCCCAAAATCCCGTTAAACTCCTAAAAACCACATTAAATCCTACAAACATCACATTAAACCCCACAAAAATCACACTAAACTCCCCAAAAATCACATTAAGCCCCTCAAAAATCACTAGCGTGCCAAAATCCACGTTAAACCCCCCCAAAAAACAAATTAAACCACCCCAAAATCACATCAAACCCCATAAAATCCCATTAAACCACCCCAAAAATAAGTGTCCCTCCTCAAAGGGACCCAAGGACGGGGCAGAATTTGGGGTGCCCCCGGTTTGGGGTCTCACCTGCAGGGTGTAGGCCTGGAGCCGCTCCAGGAGCTCCTCACGGGTCCCTGGGGGAAAAGGGAGGCTCAGGGACCCCCAAATTCTGCCCCAGAACCCCCCAAATTCTTCTGCCCCTTCACAGACCCTTAAAACATCTCAGCACCCCAAAAATTCCCCTCCAGGGACCCCCAAAACTCCCCGAAATCGCCTCAGGTCGCCTCCAAATTTTCCCCCTTCCCCTCATGGGACCCCAAAAACCCCAAATTTCTCCTCTTCCCCTCACACATCCCCGAAATCCTCCCGAGTTTCCCCTCAGATTTCCTCACAATCCCCTCAGGTGACCCCGAAACGCCAAAATTTCTCTTCCAGCCCTCAGATCTTCCCTCACATGACCCCAAATCCCCACAAATTTTCCCTCAGATCTCTCCCCAATCCCCTCAGGTGACCCCAAAAACCCCAAATTTCCCTTCTTCTCCTCACACATCCCCCAAATCCCCTCACGGTTTCCCCGCTCCCCTCACGGCTCCATCCCCGCTCCCCTCACGGATCCATCCCCGCTCTCCTCACGGTTTCCCCCCCTCGCTCCCCTCACGGTTTCCCCCATTCCCCGCACCCTGCGCGGGGGCTCCGATGCCGGCGAGCGTAGCCTGGAGCTCGGGGTGGGCCCATCCCGCGTACGGGGAGCGCTCGGGAGCTCGGGGGTCCCTCAGGGGCTCCCCCGGCCCGGCCGCCGCCGCCGCATCCGCGCGCTCCGCCGCCATCTTGGCGCCGCCGCCGCCGAGAGCGTGGCAGCCAATCGAAGAGCGCGGCGCCGCGCGGCGCGTGATGACGTCAAGGGGTGAAGAGGGCGGGGCTTCCGCGGGTATTTGGGGTAATGAGGAGGGTGGTGACGTCACGGCGACAGAGTGATGTCATGGAGGCGGAGGGTTTAGTAGCATGAGCTCTGTTGGAGTGACGTCATAGGATTCAATATCCTTACTCATTAACATGGCCCCTCCCACTCCGCTGCCCGCCACTTCCCAGATTTTCATTTACATAGCTCCGCCCATAGCTTGTGCAGGTATTCACGCTTATTTGCATGGCACCGCCCCAAACCTCATTTACATCACACCGGGATTTCAGCAGATTTACATGAGCCCCTTCGTGACGCAGCCCCTCATTTGCATAACCGCGCTCATTATGCAGGTGAAAGTTCCGCCCTCTTCCTTGGCTCCGCCCCAAACGCGTCCATTCATTTCTCACGAGCGCGGTTTCGTTTAGGCCACGCCCACCCTCGTGGCTGTTAACCACGCCCCTTTTGTGGGCGGACTTTGAAGTCGACCCTCCCTCTGGTGGGCGTGGCCTCGTATCTTCCCGCCTTCCTTTTCCGGAAGTGATGTCACCTCCGCCGCCGCTCTACCCGGAAGTGCCGCCGCAGGTGAGCGCGCGCCGCGAGGTGGGGGCGGGGCCGGGGGGTCCCGGGGGCTCCCTGAGCCCCCCCCCGCCCCTCCCACACCCCGGGGGGTGTCCCTGAGCCCCTCCCCCATCCCGGGGGTCCCTGAGCCCCCCCATTTCCTGGGGGTCCCCGAGCCCTCCCCAGCCCCTCCCCCATCCCGGGGGTTCCTGACCCTCCCCCCCCCCGTGCCCCCCCGGGGGTCCCTGACCCCCCCCGTGTGTCCCCTCCCCCCCCCAGCCCCGCCATGTCGCGCGCCACCAAGCGGAAGCACGTGGTGCGGGAGCTGCTGGAGGAGCGCGTGCAGCCCGCGGAGGGACAGAGCGTGGTCAGGGTGAGAGCGGGGACAGGGGGACACGGGGGGACAGGGGGACATTGGGGGGACAGGGGGACACGGGGGGACAGGGGGACATTGGGGGGACAGGGGGACATTGGGACAGCGGAGGGACAGAGCGTGGTCAGGGTGAGAGCGGGGACAGGGGGACACGGGGGGACAGGGGGACATTGGGGGGACAGGGGACATTGGGGGCATTGGCGGGATTGGGACAGCGGGGGGACAGAGGGTGGTCAGGGTAAGAGAGGGACATTGGGGGGATTGGGGACATTGGGGGAACAGAGCGTGGTCAGGGTGAGAGCGGGGACAGGAGGACACTGGGGGATTGGGGACATTGGGAGGATTGGGGACATTGGGGAACAGGGGCACATTGGGGGGATAAGGGACATTGGGACAGCGGGGACAGCGGGGGGACAAAGCGTGGTCAGGGTGAGAGCAGGGACAGGGGGACATTGGGGGGACAGGGGGACACGGGGGGACAGGGGGACAGTGGGGGCATTGGCGGGATTGGGACAGCAGGGGGACAGAGCATGGTCAGGGTGAGAGATGAGACAGGGGGACGGGGGGGACAGGAGGACACTGGGGGATTGGGGACATTGGGGACAGCGGGGACAGCTGGGACATTGGGGGAACAGGGGCACATTGGGGGGATTAGGGACATTGGGACAGTGGGGACAGCGGGGGGACAGAGCGTGGTCAGGGTGAGAATGGGGACATTGGGGGGATTGGGGATGCTGGGGGGACATGGGGACATTGGGGGGACATGGGGACATTGGGGGGACGGGGACAGCGGGGACAGCGGGGGGACATTGGGGACAGCGAGGGGACAGAGCGTGGTCAGGGTGAGAATGGGGACATTGGGGACGCTGGGGGGACATGGGGACATTGGAGGGATAGGGCGTGGTCAGGGTGAGAGAAGGGACACTGGGACATTGGGGTGACGGGGACATTGGGGACAGCTGGGACATTGGTGGCACTGGGGGGAGTGGGGACGTTGGGGGGACAGAGTGTGGTCAGGGTGAGAGCAGGACGAGGGCACACTGGGGACATTGAGGGGACATCAGGGACACTGGGG
Source organism: Zonotrichia leucophrys gambelii (assembly GCF_028769735.1). NCBI lineage: Eukaryota > Metazoa > Chordata > Aves > Passeriformes > Passerellidae > Zonotrichia > Zonotrichia leucophrys. Next base: position 26,211 of record NW_026992792.1, read on the forward strand.
GGGAATTGAGGACATTGGGGGGACCTTGGGGACATCATGGGGACTGAAGACATCAGGGACTCCGGGGGGACATCGAGGAGACATGGGGGACAATGGGGGGACATTGGGGACACTGGGGGGACACGAGGGAAAAGACACTGCTCTGGGGACAAGGGGGACTTTGAGGGGACACAGAGGGGACACAGGGGACAATGAGGGGACACCAAGCCCGGCCGTGTCCCCAGGTGTTGGGGACACCGGGGAACAACCTGCACGAGGTGGAGACGGCGGAGGGGACGCGGTTCCTGGCCAGCATGCCCCCGAGGTTCAGGAAGCACATCTGGATCAAGAGAGGTGACACTGCCACCCTGCCACTGTCACTGTGTGATTGTCACTCTATCGTTGTTCTGTGTGATTGTCACTGCCCCTGTGCCACCCTGTCAGTTCCGTGTCATTGTCACTGTCACTGCCACCATGGTTCAGGAAGCACATCTGGATCAAGAAAGGTGACACTGCCACCTTGCCACTGCCACCCTGCCACTGTCACTGTGTGATTGTCACTCTATCGTTGTTCTGTGTGATTGTCACTGCCCCTGTGCCACCCTGTCAGTTCCGTGTCATTGTCACTGTCACTGCCACCATGGTTCAGGAAGCACATCTGGATCAAGAGAGGTGACACTGCCACCATCATTGTCAGCCTGTCATTGTCCTGTGTCACTGTCACCCTGTCACTGCCACCTTGTCACTGTCACTGTGTGATTGGCATTGTCTCTGTGTCACCCAGTCACTGTCCTGTGTCATTGCTCTGTGTCACTGTCCCCTGTCATGGTCACTCTGGCACTGCCTTTGTCACCAGGGCATTGTCACCCTGCCACCCTGCCCTCCCCCAGTGTCCCCTCCCCACCCTGGGCACTCTCTGTGTCCCTCTGTCCCTTCAGTGTCCCCTCAATGTCCCCAATGTCCCCTCAATGTCCCCAATGTCCCCTCAGTGTCCCCAATGTCCCCTCAGTGTCCCTGCTGGTCGATCCCCTCAGTGTCCCCAGTGTCCCCTCAGTGTCCCCTCAATGTCCCTCAATGTCCCCTCAGTGTCCCCAATGTCCCCTCAGTGTCCCCCAGGTGATTTCCTGCTTGTCGATCCCATCCTGTCCCTGTGTCCCCTCATTGTCCCCAATGTCCCCTCAGTGTCCCCAGTGTCCCCTCAATGTCCCTTTGATGTCCCCTCTGTCCCCAGGTGATTTCCTGCTGGTCGATCCCATCCTGTCCCTGTGTCCCCTCAGTGTCCCCTCAGTGTCCCCAATGTCCCCTCAGTGTCCCCAATGTCCCCTCAGTGTCCCCAATGTCTCCTCAGTGTCCCCAGTGTCCCCAGTGTCCCTCAGTGTCCCCAATGTCCCCTCAGTGTCCCCTCAGTGTCCCCAATGTCCCCTCAGTGTCCCCAATGTCTCCTCAGTGTCCCCAGTGTCCCCTCAGTGTCCCCAATGTCCCCTCATTGTCACCAATGTCCCTCAGTGTCCCTGCTGTCCCCTCAGTGTCCCCTGCTGTCCCCAGGTGATTTCCTGTTGGTCGATCCCATGCTGTCCCTGTGTCCCCCTGTCCCTCAGTGTCCCCTCAGTGTTCTCAGTGTCCCCAATGTCCCCTCTGTCCCCAGGTGATTTCCTGCTGGTCAATCCCATCCTGTCCCTGTGTCCCCTCAGTGTCCCCTCAGTGTCCCCCAATGTCCCCCCAGTGTCCCCCCAATGTCCCCTCAGTGTCCCTCAGTGTCCCCTCAGTGTCCCTCAGTGTCCCCAGTGTCCCTCAGTGTCCCCAGTGTCCCCTCAGTGTCCCCAATGTCCCCAATGTCCGCTCAGTGTCCCCTGCTGTCCCCAGGTGATTTCCTGCTGGTCAATCCCATCCTGTCCCTCAGTGTCCCCCAATGTCCCCTCAGTGTCCCCAATGTCCCTCAGTGTCCCCAATGTTCCCTGCTGTCCCCAATGTCCCCTCAGTGTCCCCAGTGTCCCCTCCATGTCCCCAATGTCCCTGTCAGTGTCCCCAATGTCCCCTCAGTGTCCCCTCTGTCCCCAGGTGATTTCCTGCTGGTCGATCCCATCCTGTCCCTGTGTCCCCCTGTCCCTCAATGTCCCCTCAGTGTCCCCCCAATGTCCCCTCAGTGTCCCCTCAATGTCGCCAATGTCCCCTCTGTCCCCAGGTGATTTCCTGTTGGTCGATCCCATCCTGGAGGGCTCCAAGGTCAAGGCCGAGATTTCCCTGGTGCTGCTCCCGCCCCACGTGCGCTCGCTGCAGCGCCAGGGGCTCTGGTACGGCCCCAAAAACACCCCAAACACCCCAAAACACCCCAAAAATACCCCAAAACACCCCAAAAACACCCCAAAAATACCCCAAAACACCCCAAAAACACCCCAAAACACCCCAAAAATACCCAAAAACCCCAAAACACCCCAAAAACACCCCAAAAATACCCCAAAAAACCCAAAAAATACCCTCTAAAACAAAAAACACCCCAAAACACCCCAAAAATGCCCCCTAAAACCAAAAAACACCCCAAAATATCACCCCAAACCCCAAAATACCCCCAAAAATGCTCCCTAATACCCCCAAATACCCCAAAGCACCCCTAAAATATCCCCCTAAAGTACCCCCCCAAAACACCCCGATATATCCCCAAAAACACCCCCAAAACACCAAAAAAATGACCCCAAAATACCTCCCCAAACACCCCCCCAAAAATGCCCCCTAAAACACAAAATATCCCTCCAAACCCCAAAAATACCCCCCAAAAAACCCCAAAATACCCCCAAAACACCCCTAAAATATCCCCACAAAATACCCCAAAACTGTCCTAGAATACCCCTAAATATCCCCAAAAATACCCCCAAAACCCTCAAAATACCCCCCCAAACACCCAAAAATACCCCCAGGCAAAAAAACGCGCCAAAATACCACAAAAACAAAAACAAACAAAAAAACCCCAAAACACCCTCCAAAAAACCCAAAAATGCCCCTTCAAAATACCCAAAAAAATCCCCTAAAATACCCTGAAACCCCCAAAAATACAACCCCAAAATCTCCCGTCCCAAACCCCAAAATAGCCCCTCAAAATATCAAAAATATCCCAAAATAGCCAAAGAAAACCCCCAAAAAATCCCAATTTTCCCCAAAACTTCCAAAAATCCCCCAAAATTCCCCCAAAATCCCCCAAAATTCCCAAAATCCCCCCAGGCCCGAGGCCTTCGCGCCCCTGGAGAGGAAAAACGCCCGGGAGGGGTGAGTTAATTACAGGGGATTCATTAATTAATTAATTGGGGGTTGGTAATGGGGGTTAATTAATTGGGATTTGGATTAATTTAATTTGAATTTAATTAAATAATGGGGTGTAGCAAGGGGATGTTAATTGAAGAGTGATAATGCAGATTAACTGGGGGGTAATAATGAGATCTTAATTAATTTGGGATAATGAAGTTGTTAATTGGGTAGTGATAATGGGATCTTAATTAATTTGGGTTAATGGGAGTGTTAATTGGGGGGCAATAATTAACATGAATTGGGGTCCAGTAATGACAATAATAATGGGACCTTAATTGGGGGGTGATAATGGTGGATTAATTAGGGGGGTGATAATTTAGGGGGTTAATTGGGGGGTGATAATTAGGGGGGTTAATTGGGGGGTGATAATTAAGACGATTTATTTGGGGGGGTTAAATTGGGGGGTGATAATGGGAGGGTTAATTGGGGTCATTAATGGGGACAATAATCTGACCTTAATTGGGGGGCAATAATGGTGAATTAATTGGGGGGTGATAATTGAGAGGGTTTATTTGGGGGGGTTAATTGGGGGGTGATAATGGGAGGGTTAATTGGGGTCATTAATGGGGACAATAATGAGGAGGAGGGATCAGAATGGGACCGATGGGACACTTGGGGACACCTTTGGGGACACGGTGCCACTTTGGGGGGACACGGTGGCACTTTGAGGACACAGTGGCACTTTGGGGACACGGTGCCACCTTAGGGACATGGTGGCACTTTGGGGACACTTGGGGACACCTTTGGGGACACGGTGGCACTTTGGGGGGACCTGGTGGCACTTTGGGGGACCTGGTGGCACTTTGGGGACACCTTTGGGGACACGGTGCCACCTTAAGGACATAGTGGCACTTTGGGGACCTGGTGCCACTTTGGGGACACGGTGGCACCCTAGGGACATGGTGGCACTTTGGGGACACAGTGGCACACTTGGGGACACGGTGCCAACTTAGGGACACGGTGGCACTTTGGGGGGACCTGGTGGCACTTTGGGGACATGGTGCCACTTTGGGGACACGGTGCCACCTTAGGGACACGGTGGCACTTTGGGGACACCTTTGGGGACACGGTGGCACTTTGGGGACACGGTGCCACCTTAGGGACATGGTGGCACTTTGGGGACACGGTGGCACTTTGGGGACACAGTGGCACTTTGGGGACACGGTGCCAACTTAGGGACACGGTGGCACTTTGGGGGGACCTGGTGGCACACTTGGGGACACGGTGGCACTTTGGGGACACGGTGCCACCTTAGGGACACGGTGGCACTTTGGGGACACCTCAGGGACACGGTGGCACTTTGGGGGGACACGGTGGCATTTTGGGGACACAGTGGCACACTTGGGGAAAGGGCCACCTTAGGGACCGGGGCCACCCTTTTGGGGGGAAAATTTGGGGGCACTTTTGGGGGCCTGGTGGCATTTTAGGCAAAGGGCCCTTTTTTGGGGCATGGTGGCCCTTTTGGGGGGACGGTGGGACTTTGGGGGAAAAACCCCCTTGGGGGCATGGGGGCACTTTGGGGGGGGGGAAAAGGTTGGGCCCCCTTTGGGGGCACCTTTTGGGGGCTGGTGGCCCCCTTTTTTGGGCACGGGGGGATTTTGAGGGGGGACGGTTTTCCTCTTTGGGAAAGGGGCCTTTTTGGGGGAAACCCTTTTTGGGGGGGAAAAATGCCCCCCCCCGGGGGGAAACCCCCCCCCCGGGCGAGCAAGGGGCCCTTTTTTTCAACCCCCAACCGGGGGGGGACCCTGGGGGGGGACCGAGGGGGGACCCCCGGGGGCGCGATGGGGGGGAAAAAGGGG
>NW_026992793.1:0-31282 GCF_028769735.1 Zonotrichia leucophrys gambelii
ACAACAAACAAGAAGGTGAAGACCAAAGAAGTCCTGTGCATCTCTTTTTACCTGACACAGAACTGCTACACGAGTGTTTTTTTTCATCCGGGCAGCTCCAGAAGAGCCCAAAATAAAACAAACATTAATAACTGGTAGCCTAACGATGTTTGTAATAAGTTGGCTTTTTTTCCATGACGTTGTTTACTGAAGGGTGTTGTCTTAATTGGCCAATCATGTGAAATGTGTTGATTAAATGACCAGAGAGGTCCACGTGTAGCAAAGCACGATACAAAAGAAGAGAATTGAAAAAATAGGTTAGGCATTTAGCCCGTAGCCTTCTGATCTGAGTACGTGTCATCTCTGACTCAACGGTGACATTTGGGGATCTATGGCGGCTACTGGGAATCCTTTCTGCACCTCGTGACCCAACAGGAGCTTCTCTAATAAATGTTGCCTGAAGCTCCAACCTTCCCCATGACAGAAACCCCTGTGAGTGTTTGGGAGATCCCGGCTCTTTGGCAGCCTGGGGACTCCTGGGATGTCACCGTGGAGCCCCCATGAGTGCCTGTGACAGATCGGTGCCTTTGCAGCCCAAGGTCCTCTGGGATGTCACCATGGAATGGCTGTGACTGCCCCTGACCACAGGGCTCTTTAGCATCGCCAGAAAGCCCTGGGAGGTGTCCATGGAGCCCCTGTCTCTGCCTGTGACATTCCAGCTCTGGAACAGCCTGGAGACTCTTGGAAAGTCCCCATGGAACCCCTCTGAGGGCCTGTGACAAATCTGATCCTTAGAAGGCAACCATCACCAGGACCAAGTTTCTACGGTCAGTTTCCATGGCAACAATCACCAGCCCCCTGTTGCTATGGTCAGATTCCATGGCAACCATCACTAACCCCATGTTTCTATAGTCAGTTTCCATGGAAACCATTACCAGCCCCCTGTTGCTATGATCAGCCCCTCGGCAGCTCCATGGAGACCCCATGCCAGGGGTGGTTGCCATGGACACCAGCTCAGGCCTGCAGCCACAGCCCGTTGCTATGGCAACCTTTTGAAGCCTCCCATCCCCAGGCTCACAGGATCCCAAAACCACAGAATTGGCTGAGTTGGGACGCACCCATCAGGATCCTCCAGTCCAACTGCTGGCCCTGCACAGGACACCCCAACAATGCCAGCCTGGGCCTGGCAGCGCTGTCCAAATGCTGCTGCAGCTCAGAGAGCCCTGGAGCTGGGACCCTTCCCTGGGGAGCCTGGGCAGGGCCCCAGCAGCCTCTGGGCAAAAACCTTTTCCTGACATCCAACCTGAGCCTGCCCCGACTCAGCTGCCGCCGTTCCCTCCACTCCTGTCCCTGGGCACCAGAGGGAAGAGGTGCCCACAGCCCCAGCCAGGGACCCGCTCCCAAGGCTGTTGCCATGGCCACCAGGGCTGGGACCAGCTGGGATGCTCGGTTTCCACGGGCCGGGCTTCAGGAATGGGATTCCCCAGTTTCCTGCTCCTGCTAAAAGCACGTTGCCCTTGCTGCTCTCCTGCCTCCCGTGGAAAGAACAAAAGGCAAAGATCCCGGGCTAGGATAAGAACAATTTATTGGGAACAGCAATGAGATAAGGAACAAATGGACCAGAAAAAATATTTTTAACAGAAGGGATAAATAAAACTGTTTACAGGGAAAACTAAAACACAACTGACTGGATCTGCCTGGCTATGTATTTCCTTCTGTCTGGAAAAGGACACCCTTCTCCTCAGGGATAGAGAGTGTCCCTTTCCTGTCCCTGCCAATGACCTGAGGTGGGAGTGAATGCAATGACAGGGCCATTGCCAGACCCTCATGTTTTTCAATGCCACATCATGTAACTGGGAGGGGCGGGACAAAGGACAGATGTCTTCCCCACATGGATCACAGGTAAAATGGATCACCAGGGCTCTTCACAACATGGATCCTCCAATGATGGATGAAGTTGGGGCAGTACACAAAAATCCTCCTGCATTGGCGCATTGGCAGAGCTTCCCTTACTGGTGCCTCCGTTGGTGTCTGGTTAAGATAGAGCTCTGGGTGAAGCTTGTCCCACACTGAGAACACTCGAAGGGCCTCTCCCAAGTGTGGATGCGCTGGTGGGTGATGAGGGTGAAGTTGTGCTTGAAGCCCTTTCCACAGTCAGGGCAGCGGAAGGGCCTCTCATCAGTGTGAATCTGCTGGTGCTGGAGGAGACTGGAGCTGGGGTGAAACCTCTTCCCACACTGGGGACACTCGTAGGGCCTCTCCCTCTTCCCAGTGTGGATGCGCCGGTGCCTGATGAGTTTGGGGTTGTGCTTGAAGCCCTTTCTGCAGTCAGGGCAGCAGAAGGGCCTCTCCTCGGTGTGAATCCGGTGGTGCCTGAGGAGATCGAGGCTGATCTGAAACCTCTTCTGACACCGGGGACACTCGTAGAGCCTCTCCCCTGTGTGGATGCCTTTGTGTATGACAAGGGCAGAGGTGGAGCTGAAGCCCTTCCCACACTCCCCACACTTGTAGGCCCATTCCCCCATGTGGATCATCTGGTGGCTGATCAGGGTGCTGCGCTGCCTGAAGCTCTTCCCACACTCCAAGCACTTGTGGGGCTTCTCCCCATCATGAAGCTGCTCATGGACCACCAGCTCTGAGCTCTGTCTGAAGCTCTGTCCACCTTCCTGGCACAGGGTGGGTCTTTCCTCCTCAGAGCACACTGGGCTGGGTTTGGAGCCCCTCCTCCTGCAGGATCTCTGCGGATTTTCCTCTCCATTGGAATTCTGCACTGTGGAGTCACTCAAAATGGCCTTTTCCATGAGGTTATACCATGGAGATTTTTCCTCCATGGTCTCCATTCTCAGCTCCTTCTCTGGGGCAGGAACAACAAGGAGAGGATGGGATTTGCCTCTGTGCCACAGGGAAGGGGTAGGACATCCCCCCAGTGCATCCCCGACAGGATGGGGTTGGCAGCTGGGTTGGCCTGCAGCCAGGGGCCGTGCTGGGCTGGGAGATGGAGCAGGAGAGAGGGGGAAAGGGGCACTGACTTCCTCCTCACCTGCCCGGGTATCCCAGGGCTCCTTCCTCTTCCTCTCAGTCTCCTCCTCCATCCAGTCAAGATCTAAGAATGGGAAATCATGTTCTGGGAAGAAAACAAAGGGTGCACACATTGTCTTTTTTACTGGTTTGAAGGTAAACATGGGGAAGAGTCTAAGCAAGAATTGCAGTTTAATAAGAAAACAAAGGTCAAGGCAATGATACAGAAACCCTGCCTTGAAGTCACAGAGTCAGGATATAACCTGACACCCTGTTGGTCAGGGTGATGGCAGCAGTCCCAGTAAATGGTGGTTGCAGTCCTGTTGGAGTGATGAAGGTGATTCTGTCAGAGCAGTGATCCTGTAGAAGGGTCTGGTCTTCCTCTGAAGGTCCAGTGGTGGTTATGGAGCTCTTGTCCTCTGGGAATCCAGTAGGCAAGCTGCTCCTGGGTGTTGAAAGCCTCAGCTTATATCCAGGTAGGAATGCTTGGTTCCTCCCCCTGGGCAGAGCCTCCCACAATGGGATGATGGAATTTTATCAGTCCTGCAGTGACACTCAATGGCCCATTCACAGAAGATATCTCCCCTGGAGGGCGTTATCAGGGCTGAGTCATGGAAGAGATAAAGAACACTGCCCCACCTGTTTATAACAGTTAATGAAGACAGGGATTGAAAACATGCATTTGGTTACATCTTGCATGGCAACCTGAAACGGTGGGGTAATCCCTGCTCAGGGGGTGAACACCACCCCCCTTACCCAAACTTGCTCAGGTGTAAAACCCCCACCCCAGGAAGGCCACACACACATGGGAAAATGTCACACTTGGCCTGCTCCAGAGGATGTCTCTGTCCAGTCACTCCCTTACTCTCTCTCCTCTTCTCTTTCTTTCCATCTCTCTCTCTACCTCACGTTTACTATTCAATAAAATCCACAATGGATTTGGTCTTGTTAAAACATTAATTTGGGCAGAGGCATCTCTCTAACAATTTTCTTAACCCGACTGCAAAATTATTTTGGCACAGTGAGTTCAGGGTTTCTTTGACCCCAAGTACCTTTAACAACAGCATGGTTCCCTCCACTGAGGAGGTTGTGGTTCTATCTGGAAGAACTCTTGGAAACTTGGACGCAGCTTCCTCTGAGCGACCTATGGGAGAACTGATGAGAAAAATGACCATTGTGGTTCTGGAGTGTAAAGAAAATATTTTGGTGTCCTTCCTTGAGAAGTTGGTTAAAATCACAGGAGGAAAAGGAGCAAATGATACCAGCGAGACTGACAAGGTTCATTCACCCCATGATGAGGAACACAAGGCTGCTGAAAGTCCCAGAAGAAGCCCAGCTCAAGCATCTAAACTCCTGAATAACTCCAAAATTCCAAGTCTCAAGGGCTTTTTCTAATGTGAGAATCATTATTCTGTTCATCCCTGTCACCTTTGTAACAGCTACTAAGAGCTTCCACTTCCTTTTAATAATGTATGTATTGGGCTGAATTTGCACCTTTCTTTTATTGAAAGCTGCCAGCAGCTGAGCTGGAGCTGCACAGGAACCAATGAAACTTGGAATTGCTTCTATTTTCAGCTGGTGCTACAGCGGCCGTGGGGCAGAGGGGTGGGAAAGGGGGGTCTGGGGTGGGAGCAGAGGAAATGCCGGGGCCAGGTTCTGAGCACAGGACTGAGCACACAGAGATGGTTTTGTTCTTGCTGAGCTCGCACTGAGCCAAGGCCTGTCCTGCCCCTTGTTTGGCCACGCTGGGGAGGGGCTGAGGGTGTGGGGGAGGTTGGGAGGGGACACAGCCAGGACAGGGGACCCCAACTGACCCCAGGGCTACCCCAGACCATAGGACATCATCATCTGTGTATAATTAGGGGGCGAACAAGGAGGAAGGGGGGGCATTTGGAGTGAGGAATTTTGTCTTTCCAGGTAACACTTAGGCAGGATGGGGCCCTATTTCACTAGCACCAAACACACAGACACTAACTTAAGACACAGGCTAATTAAGATAATGCAAATTTGCAAAAATTTTCAAAAGTATTAGATAGGCAAAGCAAATAATCATTAGTAAATAATTCCAAAAGGGAAGATATTGAAATTATTATCACACAACTCTCCATTTCTGGCTGCAGGCTCTGGAGATTCTATCTCTGCCTTCAGTCAGGGTTGCATTCCCTAACATGTCTTGGTACCAAATCCTGCTTTCCAAGGCTGGACCGGTGTCTCAGGTTTAGCTGGCTGTGTATTCAATTACCATCTGTTAAAGGTGGGGCAATTATTATCTGTTAATTAAGCAGTTTACTTTATCTCTTCCACAAGGAATCCTCCCTCCAGGGAGATATCTTCTTTTAATGGGCTATTGAGTGTCACTGACAAAAATGACATCTTCCCATTGTGAGAAGCTCCTCCCAGAGGGAGGAGCCAAGCATTCCTACCTGGATATAATCTGAGAATGTGAACAACAGAGTCAGCCTTCTCCCACAGGATTCCCAGAAGAGCAGCATTCAGCTCCACTGGATCCCAGAGGAAGACCAGGCTGATTGACACCACCAGTGGATGTTCAGAGGAAAACTCCACCCTTCTACAGGATCACTGCTCCAACAAAACCACCTCTGTGACTCCAGGAGCACTGCAGCCACAATTAAACAGGAGTTCCACCAACACTCGGACCCACAGAGTGTCAGGTTGTATTCTGATTCTGTAAGTACTTTTTTAGTACTATTAAATTTGTATTTTTAATTTTCCTACTGAAGAACTGTTATTCCTATTCCCATAAATTTTGCTTGACAACCCCTTATTTTGAAAATTATAATTCCAAGGAAAGGGATTTACATTTTCCATTTCAAGGGAGTCTCCTGCCTTCCTTAGCAAAAACCTCTGTTCAAACTGACACAATGCCCCGGAACACCCAGGCAGGTGAGGAGGAAGTCAGTGCCCCTTCCCCCCTGTCACCTGTTCCATCTCCCAGCCCAGCATGGCCCTCGGCTGCAGGACAAACCTGGTGCCAACACCGTCCTGCCGGGGATGCACTGGGGGGATCTCCATCCCCTCCCCTGTGGCACAGATGCAAATCCCATCCTCTCCTTGTCCTTCCTCCACCATTCAAGGAGCTGAGGATGGAGACCAGGGAGGAAAAATCCCCACGGCAGAGTCTCGTGGAAGAGGCTGTTTTGAGAGGCTCCATGGCACAGGAATCGAATGGGGAGGAAAATCCCCAGAGATCCTGCAGGAGGAGGGGCTTCAAACCCAGCCCAGTGTGCTCTGAGGAGGAAAAACCCACCCTGTGCCAGGAAGGTGGACAGACCTTCAGCCAGAGCTCAGAGCTGATGGCCAGGCAGCAGCTTCATGATGGGGAGAAGCCCCACAAATTCTGGGAGTGTGGGAAGAGCTTCAGGCAGAGCAGCACCCTGATCAGCCACCAGATGATCCACACGGGGGAATGGGCCTACGAGTGTGGGGAGTGTGGGAAGGGCTGCAGCTGCAGATCAACCCTTGTGACCCACCAACGCATCCACACAGGGGAGAGGTCCTACGAGTGTCCCGAGTGCCAGAAGAGGTTTCAGATCAGCTCTGATCTCCTCAGGCACCACCGGATTCACACCGAGGAGAGGCCCTTCCGCTGCCCTGAGTGTGGGAAGGGCCTCAAGTGCAACTCCAAACTCATCAGGCACAAGGGCATCCGCAATGGGGAGAGGCCCTACAAGTGTCCCCTGTGTGGGAAGAGGTTTCAGACCAGCTCAAATTTCCTCCTGCATGAGCGGATTAACACTGGCGAGAGACACTTTCTGCTGCCCTGACTGTGGAAAGGGCTTCAAGCACAACTCCACCCTCATCACCCACCGGTGCATTCACACTGGGGAGAGGCCCTTCGAGTGTTCTCAGTGTGGGACAAGCTTCACCCAGAGCTTTGACTTGACCACACACCAATAGAGGCACCAGTAAGGGAAGCCCTGCGAGTGCGTTGACTGCAGAAGGGCTTCATGCCCAGTTCCAGCTTTATCCCCCATTGGAGGACCCATATTGGAAAGAGCCCTGAGGATCCATTTTCCCTGTGATCTATGCTGGGAAGACAACTTTCCCTTGTCCTGCCCCTCCCAGTGACAAGATGTGGGATTGAAGAACATGAGGGTCTGGCCACGGCCCTGTCATTACATTCACTTCCACCTCAGAACACTGCCAGGGCAGAAAAGGGACCTTCTCTCTTCCTGAGGAGAAGGGTGTCCTTTCCATACAGAAGGAAATACATAGCCAGGCAGATCCAGTCAGTTGTGTTATAATTTTCCCTGTGAACAGTTTTATTTATCCCTTCTGTTATCAGCATTGTTTCTGTTCCGTTTGTTCCTTATCTCGTTGCTGTTCCAAATAAATTGTTCTTATCCCAGCCCGGGACGGGATCTTTGCCTTTTGTGCCTTCCATGGGACGCAGAAGGCAGCGACGGCAGCACGGTTTTAGCAGGAGCAGGAAATTGGGGAATCCCATTCCTGAAGCCCAGCCCGTGGAAACCGAGCATCCCAGCTGGTCCCAGCCCTGGTGGCCATGGCAACAGCCTTGGGAGCGGGTCCCTGGCTGGGGCTGTGGGAACCTCTTCCCGCTGGTGCCCAGGGACAGGAGTGGAGGGAACGGCGGCAGCTGAGTCGGGGCAGGCTCAGGTTGGATGTCAGGAAAAGGTTTTTGCCCAGAGGCTGCTGGGGCCCTGCCCAGGCTCCCCAGGGAAGGGTCCCAGCTTCAGGGCTCTCTGAGCTCCAGCAGCGTTTGGACAGAGCTGCCAGGCCCAGGCTGTCATTGTTGGGGTGTCCTGTGCAGGGCCAGCAGTTGGACTGGAGGATCCTAATGGGTCCGTCCCAACTCAGCCAATTCTGTGGTTCTGGGATCCTGTGAGCCTGGGGATGGGAGGCTTCAAAAGGTTGCCATGGCAACGGGCTGTGGCTGCAGGCCTGAGCTGGTGTCCATGGCAACCACCCCTGGCATGGGGTCTCCATGGAGCTGCTATGGAAACTGACCATAGCAACAGGGCCCTGGTAATGGTTGCCATGGATACTGACCATAGCAACAGGGTCCTGGTGATGTTTGCCTGTTAAGGATCAGATTTGTCACAGGCCATCAGAGGGGTTCCTTGGGATCTTTCCGGGATTCTCCAGGCTGTTCCAGAGCTGGAATGTCACAGCCACAGACAGGGGCTCCATGGAGACCTCCCAGGGCTTTCTGGGGATGGTAAAGAGCCCTGTGGTCAGAGGCAGCCACAGCCATTCCATGGTGACATCCCAGGAGTCCCCAGGCTGCTAAAGAGCCGGGATGTCTCAGACACTCACAAGGGATCCTGTCATGGGCACAAAGGGAGTTTCAGGCAAAAGCTTTATTTCTTTATTGGAGAAACTCCTCCTGATACATGAGGTGCAGATATTACATGAAACAGCCACCATGGATCCTCAAACTGGTGCAGGGCCCCTAGACTTCTAACATTCTTTCTAAGAGAGGAGACTGGGAATGGCTGTATCCAATCCAAGCCCCAGTCTTTGTCAAAGGTGTAAAAGATTGTGTTGGAAAAGAAATGAAATTTAGCAAAATGTTTTATTATAGTTTAGTTATGAATTTTGTGTGAATTGGTTTGTTAAAAAAATAGATTTGTAGCCGTTGATGTTATGTGTTGAGTTATGTGTAACCTTGGCAGGTGGCCTTAGAAACTTAATAAACATTAAGCCAAGGTAGGAGAGTAACAAGACTAACCGGTTTGGGGGATAGCATACAATAGGACAAGTAGAAGATTTATGATTTTGCTCGTGAACTAGGGAATGTATTACAAGGGTCCGTAGTTTGGCAAAGGGCCACTGTTTCTTGGAGACTTTGTTATGAATTGCATGTATATAAAAGGAAACCACCCTTGTGTGAATTTCGGGGCTCTGTTTTTGGGGACGCTAGTCCGCAGGCCCCCGGGCCCTTCAATAAAGCGCTGCACAAAACTTATCCGAGTTTTGTGTCCTTTATCAATCGGGCAACAGTTTTCTGGCGACCGCGGCAGGACTCCGAGGGTAGCTGGGGCGGATCGCATCTCGATATACTCCAAGCCGGCGCCGAGCATTTCTCAGAGGAGTCATTGGTCGTGCCTGACTCCCCCGCGCCTGTCGGACGACTGCATAAGGTAAGCCCGAAGGCACTTTATATTGGAAAAAGGTGATAATTTGATTTGGTTTGGTGGTTAATGGAAAAAAAGCCTAGGCTCCGGCCATAAGATGTCTAAGGTACGCAGGTCCGGAATTCGCCTCCTATTGTTTTTTTCTTGGGGAAGGACGGCGAAAAGGTATATTGGTTTATTGGGACTAAAGGTGGAATTAAAAATTAAAAGTTGTAATATGATGTCTTTTAAAACTTTTGAAACCTTAGTGCAGGCCAATGGAAAAATACCTGGAAATACGCCATTAGGTTGTATATTGAAAAGGTGGAAAGGCGAAGGCTATTCTCAAGAATTAGATAAGAACAAAATTATAGATTACTGTAACCGTTGGTGGCCTGAATATGAGATTGGGGAAGTGGGATGGCCGGTGAATGGTACACTGGAATTGGGGATAATGGAATCTTTGATGCAATTTCTAAGGAGGAATGAGAAATGGGATGAAATACCATATTTAGATTTGTTTTTTGTTTTATATCGGAAAGAAGAATGGCAAAAGGAGTGTGGTATTTTGGTTTTGCAGATGAATGATGAGAGCGGGTGTGTTGGATGTAAAGAAAGAAAGGAGCGTGATTTGTATCCCTCGACTGAGGAAGATTTGTCTTATTGTGTAGCACCTCCGAGGGGTCCGGTTGTTCCTAATGTACCTTTTGCTCCCCCTGCTGACATAACTATAAAAATGGGGTCTAGTGAGAGTGATACTGATGGTGAAAAGAGTGAAAGTGTTAAAAGGACTCCGTTAGGACAGCGCACTCGCCAAGGAAGGAAGGGGCAGAAGGGGTCACAGTTAATTGCACCGTTAAGGGAAGCTGTGGGACCACAGGGAGAAAGGATACTTATAAAGGTGCCTTTCTCTCCAGGGGACTTGGTAATATGGAAACAATCGGCTGGGAGTTATCGGGAGGACCCTGAAAGGGTGGCAAGGGTGGTTAAAATGGTGATAAAAACTCAGAATCCGGACTGGAATGATTTACAGATATTATTGGATACTATAATGGATTTCACAGAAAAGGAAATGGTTATTAAAGCCATGAGAGAAAAGGTTTGTGAGGAGATTAGGTTGTGACAACTAAATGAAACAGTTGATGAATTGGTGCCAAGTGAGGAACCCAGGTGGGATCCAAACTCCACGGGAGGAATAAGGGCTGTAAAACGATATCAGGAATTGTTGGTGGAAGGAATTAGAACAGGAATACCTAAGACTATGAATTGGTCTAAGTTGTATTCGGTCAAGCAGGACAAGAATGAGTCTCCGTCTGCCTTTTTGGAACGATTAAAAGACATGGCTCGGAAGGTTACTAATTTAGATGTAGAAGATCAATCAGGGAAACTTCAATTGGCATTATTGTTTTTAGGGCAATCACAAGAGGATATTAGGAAAAAGTTACAAAAGCTGGAAGGGGAGGATACTCGGAATTTGGATAAAATGTTGGAGGTAGCATGGAAGGTATACAACAACAGGGAAAAAGAAACTGCAAAAAGACAACAAGCTAGTATTCTGGCTGTAATGCAACAGACAGGGGCAGGAGGAAAATTCATTAGGGGACGAGGTCAGGGAGGAGCTAATTGTGGACAGAGGGGGATGATGAGAGGTTGGGGAGGATTTGGGTTTGCACCTAACACGGGGAGGTTGGATCCAAACCAGTGTGCATTTTGCCGACAATTGGGGCACTGGAAAAATGAATGCCCGGTTAGAGGGGGTAATATGGGATTAGTAGGGAATACTCATGTGGGAGGATTTACGGGAGGACCAGCAGAGACTGCTCAAGCACTAGTTTTGGGAAATTATCAGAATCAAAGCTGACTAGACCAAGGTTTAAGGGTAGTTTTAGAGATAAATGGGAAAGGTCAGGAATTTATGGTAGACACTGGAGCTACATATTCTGTACTTAATAGACTATTGGGGCCTTTGAGTGACACAGCTGTACAGGTGGTGTGTCGCAGACATTTTTTCATAGAAATCCTTTCTTTCACATTTGTCCATCTTCTGGGAAGCAGAGCCCCAGAAGAAGAATGTAAACAATTGTTGTCAGCTGCTGTGAAATGTAGCAGGTGTCCCTGTGATTGGCTCATCTTCCATGCGTACCATTAAAGGCCAATCACAAGAGCAGCTCAGGGACAGATTCCCTGGACACAGAACTTTGTTATTCATTCCTTCTATTCTATTCTTAGCTTAGCAGCTCTCTGCAACTGCTCTTCTTATTCTTTTTAGTATAGTTATAATGTATTATATATCATATATGAATAAATTAAGCCTTCTGATCAAGAAACAAGATTCTCGTCCTTCTCTCACCACAGTGACCGTCTAAGGTCGCTGTAATATGTGGTGACCCCTCGTGTCAGAGCAAAAATTAATTTGATAAGACCAGAGGAGCAAAATTGCTGCACTGGGAAAAATCCTGTATGTGTAGCAAGTGATGGTTGCTTTGAAGTGACCACAGAAGTGGATTCAGCCAGGAGTTGCAGAACTGAAGATCCTGATTTGGACAGAATTCACAGCCAAGGCTGACCACAAGTGAACCTTCTTCTGGAACACCTTCAGGAAGATGTTCGCAGAGCTGGCCAGAGCAAGCTGGACACTTTCAAAAGGTACTGTTGGCTTTTCCCTTCCTGATGAACCAGCCCTTCGTAGTTTGTGGCGGTTGGTATGGCAGGCACATGCCTTGGAAGAAGAGGTGCAGTTCTCCCCTTCAGAGGAGAAACTTATTGCCCTCTGGCAAAAATGGTGTAGAGAAGATGGGATTTTTCTGCCAGCAACAGATCTCTATGAGTTCTTTCGATGGGCAAAGCTTTTTGGGTTCTTTACTGATGTCCTGTACGCCTTGGATGTTTTTGTCTGGGAGTGCATGAACTCCATTTTCCAGTTCATCTGGGGCCAGGGGTGTGTTTTGCCTTCTATTTACCCAGCATTTATAAAGCTCTTCCCAGTTCTGAAACGGAGAGCAGCTATTTTTCAATGGATTTCTAATTGCTATGGGCAGGCTCCGTTTCCACCGTCCCCAGCGGGAGAAGACCCGGTGGGGGATGAGTGGGGGCTTCCCAGCCCCCCCCTGCGTCGCGGCGGGGGGAGGCGAAACTGCGCCGAGCGAAGAAGTTTTTTTTACTCTTTCTCCGGAGCCTGCGCAGATGGAACCTTCTCCCCCCCCCCCTTCTCTCTCTCCGGGGGGATGGGAATGGGCGGTCCCGCTCGAACCAGTGCCGTTGGTGCCGCCCCTGCCAGCGCTGCGTCCGCCTTCAAGACCCGCCTCACCGGCGCGGCCGCCACTCCAGGCGATCCCGTCTCCGCCATTCCAGGCGATCCCGCCCACAGCTTCACAGGCCTCCCCGCCCCTGCCAGCGCCTGCGTCTGAGAATGCGGAAGAGGCACTTCCTGTGGCTGCTGAGTTGCTAAGCGACGACAACGCGTCTCCAGCTTCCGGCTCAGCGGAGGAGATCTCTCCGGCCCCTCCGGCCCCTCTGCTGCTTCCATCGGCCTCCTCGCCGCCTCAAGCCGAGACGGCCCCTGCTCAGGATGGTGCTGGAGACGGCGCCGAACCTGCGGGACCCTCGGAAAAGCCCGCGGCCACTCCTACATCCAGCGAGATTCCCTCCCCGGTTCCCGCTTCCCCCCCGCTGCCTGCACAGGCTGCCCCAGCAGTCCTGCCGTTGTCGGAGGCTGTGTCCTCCGTGTCGGCGTCAGAGACTGCCCTGGAACCGGCGGCTTGTTCGAGCTCGGACCATCCCGGACCGGTTGCTGTAGCAGCGGCCCCGGCGGCTGGTCTTCCCTTCCGTGGAGCGGGGGCTGCCCGCCAGCTGACTGGGGGGACAGCCCGTCTCCCTGCTTTTAAGATCAGCATTCTCGGCGGGTTCGGGGGTGGTTTTTCGGGGATTGTCCCATGGAGGCTGCCATCTCTGCCGCCTCTCTTGCGCCCTAGTGGCGGGGGGCAGGTGCATCCCGAGAGCTCTGCCTTTGGTTCCCAGGCCGGAGGGGGTGGGGATGAAACCATGGGGCAGATGAGAGACAAACCTGCTGCGTTTGCAGTGCAGAGGGAGAGGGCACAGATGGAGGAGACCATAGCTGGTTTGCTGTGGGAAACAAACATCTCCAGACCCCAGATGGGATCTCTGGGGAAGGCTTCTATTTCCCTGCTGCTGGCATGCCTCAGTGGTTTTGGGAAAAGAAAGTGTGTCCCCACTCGTGCTGCCATTGTACTGGCAGCAGGGTGCAGGCCTGTGGGAATGCAGAGCCTGCCTCATGGGTTTGGCCTGGGCCGTTGGGCTCAGGAAGTTTTTGGGCCAGGGCCAGCATTTGGCCTCTTGGTGTTTCTGGGGGTTGAGGTTTCTCCTACCGGTCCTGGTCCCCCTTTGTGGGCCAGTTTTGGGGTTCCTGGTCCATCATGGGCCAGGGTCCCCAGGGCCTTTTCTTCTCTGGCACTGCTCTGCTCTGCTGCTGCTCTTTTCATTTTCGATCAAAAAAAAAAAAAAAAAAAAAAATTAAATAAAAAAGATTGAAAACAGTGGGCAGCAGCTCTGAAGCACTGAAGCATTGAAGGGTCAGAAAAGGACATTCCAAAGTTGTTCAAATTGTTTGAAATAGTTGTAAGATTGTCAATATGTTTTTGATAACTGTTGATGGGACTTTTGCAGCAAGTCTGTTTTCAGGACCGAAAAGGACTCTCAGATGTCCAAAAGAAACAACTTCAGCTCTTGGACTGTTCCTGAAACCCAGCTGCTTGGACTTGAATTTTCTTTGCATTGTTTTTTGCATTTTTTTAGATTGTAGGATTGTTTTAGTGATTTATTAGTATTGTATATTTTACAGTTGAAGAAATCTCCTGTTCATTTCACATCAGCATTTTTCTTTTAATTTATACAATTTAGAAAGGTGAGATGTCGCAGACATTTTTTCATAGAAATCCTTTCTTTCACATTTGTCCATCTTCTGGGAAGCAGAGCCCCAGAAGAAGAATGTAAACAATTGTTATCAGCTGCTGTGAAATGTAGCAGGTGTCCCTGTGATTGGCTCATCTTCCATGTGTACCATTAAAGGCCAATCACAAGAGCAGCTCAGGGACAGATTCCCTGGACACAGAACTTTGTTATTCATTCCTTCTATTCTATTCTTAGCTTAGCAGCTCTCTGCAACTTCTCTTCTTATTCTTTTTAGTATAGTTATAATGTATTATATATCATATATGAATAAATTAAGCCTTCTGATCAAGAAACAAGATTCTCGTCCTTCTCTCACCACAGTGACCGTCTAAGGTCACTGTAATAGTGGTGGGGGCAACAGGGAAGCTAGAGGAACAACCATTTTTACAACCTTTAAATCTTAGGTTTGGGGGGAAGGAATTAGATCATCAATTTTTGTATATGCCAAATTGCCCCACACCCCTTCTTGGCAGAGACCTATTGTCCCGACTTAATGTGAAAATAATATTTGAAGGGGGAAGGGTGAAATTGGGGATACCTGAGGAACAAATAGCGGGCATTTTTGTGATTAAGGAAGTGGATGTCTCTCCTATTCCAGAAGAAATTGAGCAAGCTGTAGTACCCTGGGTGTGGGAGTCGGGGGTCCCCGGGAAATCTAAAGCTGCCCAGCCAGTAAAGGTGGAACTAAAGGAAGGGGCCCGACCAGTGAGGGTAAAGCAATACCCATTGAAGCTTGAGGCAAGGAGGGGAGTAGCCCCGTTAATTAAACAATTTTTGGTTCAAGGAATATTACAGGAATGTGAATCGGAGTATAATACTCCAATTTTTCCAGTGAAAAAGCCTAATGGTAAATATCGTTTGGTACAGGACTTGAGAGCGATTAATGAAATAGTAAAGGACATACATCCAGTTGTTGCTAATCCTTATACATTGTTAACATCTGTATCGGAGGAGTTTAAATGGTTCTCTGTGATTGATCTTAAAGATGCTTTCTTCTGCATCCCACTGGCAGTAGAGAGTAGGAAATATTTTGCCTTCGAGTGGGAGAGTCCTGATTCTGGGAGAAAGAGGCAGCTTACGTGGACCAGACTCCCACAAGGGTTTAAGCTCAGCCCCACTATTTTTGGAAATCAACTGGCCAAGGAGCTGGAGGAATGGAAGACAACCCAGGTAACAATATCTCCATCCTTGTATGTAGTCCTGCAGTACGTGGACGACATTTTTCTGGCCAATAAGGAAAGGGACATGTGTCTGGAATTAACAATTAAATTACTTAATATGCTTGGCCAAGCAGGGTACAGGGTCTCTAAGGAAAAGGCTCAATTGATCAAAAATAGCATTATTTATCTCGGTTGTGAGATCACACAAGGGCAGAGACGTTTGGGAGTTAACCGAATAGAGGAAATATGTGCTATTTCTTTGCCTCGTAACCATCAGGAATTGAGATCTTTTCTAGGAATGGTGGGATAGTGTCGACTGTGGATCATGAATTTCAGTCTCCTAGACAAGCCACTGTATGAGGCCTTGAAGCAGCATCGGTTGGAATGGACGACACAACAAATGAAGGCCTTCCAGGAATTGAAGCAGGCACTAAAAGAGGCCCCAGCCCTAGGGCTCCCTGACCTGACCAAGGAATTCCAGTTGTATGTAAATGAGAGGCAAAAACTGGCATTGGGGGTCCTCACCCAGAAGGTGGGATCATGGAAGAGGCCGGTAGGATACTTCTCTAAACAACTGGATTCGGTAAGTTCCGGGTGGCCCTCGTGTTTACAAGCCGTGGCGGCAACAATAATCCTTATTCAGGAGGCCCGGAAATTGACTTTGGGGGCAAAAATGAAAGTGTTTGTTCCCCATATGGTCATGGCTGTTTTGGAGCAAAAGGGGGGTCACTGGCTATCATCAAGTCGAATGTTGCAATACCAGGCTATCCTGAGAGAACAGGATGATATTGAAATAAAGACTACTAACCATGTTAATCTAGCAGAGTTTTTATGCAGTGACCAGGAGGCTGGGGGACTGGTGCACGATTGCATGGAGGTAATTGAACAAGAGTATGCCAGCAGACCCGACCTAAAGGATGAACCATTGGAAGACCCTGAATGGGAACTATACACTGATGGATCCAGTTTTGTCGAGAATGGGACTCGCTATGCTGGGTATGCAGTGGTAACATTGGATCAGGTAATAGAAGCAAAGGCTTTGTTACCTGGAACTTCGGCCCAGAAGGCAGAGGTGATTGGACTCACCAGAGCTCTGTACTTGAGCAAGGACAAAAGGGTTAATATCTGGACAGATTCTAAATATGCCTTTGGTGTGGTTCATGTGCATGGGGCGTTATGGAAAGAAAGGGGGCTTTTGAATTCACAGGGAATCAACATCAAGCACCGGGAGGAAGTGCTACAGCTACTGGATGCGGTACATAGTCCCAAAGCAGTTGCAGTAATGCATGTTAGAGGGCATCAGAATGCGGAAGGAGAAGTTTACAGAGGAAATCGATTTGCTGATGTTACAGCACGGCAAGTGGCACGGGAAGTATGGACTCAAATGGCATTGGTACTGGTAAGAACAAATCCGGCTACCCCATACCTGAATCAGGAGCCCAAATATTCAATAGAAGATGGAAAACTAATAAACTTGCTAGGGGCACAGATGAATCAGCTCGGGTGGTATGTTACACCGATGGGACAAATAGTGATACCTACTCGCATAATGAAATTTATTTTGGAATCAGAACATAATAAATGCTATTGGGGGGCAGAAGCATTGGTAAAATTTTTAAAGAATGAGATAATCTCTAATCAGATGTTAACAATGGCAAAAAGAGTCAATGCAATGTGCCCGGTATGTTTGAAAAATAATCCAGTAGTTAGGAGACAAATACAAATGGGAAAGTTGCAAATTGGGCCACAACCAGGAGATTATTGGCAAGTTGATTTTTCTGAATTGCCTAGGGCACAGGGATATAGATACTTGTTAGTGTACGTATGTACGTTTTCAGGGTGGCCAGAAGCTTTTCCGTGTAGAACTAATCAGGCTAAGGAGGTGGTAAAAACCTTGTTAAAAGAAATAATACCAAGATTTGGAGTACCCTTAGGATTGTCGTCAGATAGGGGTCCGCATTTTATAGCCGGGGTAGTGCAGGAATTATCACGGATGTTAGATATAACCTGGAATTTGCATACTCCCTGGAGACCTCAGTCTAGTGGGCAGGTGGAAAGAATGAATCAAACTCTGAAAGGACAAATCAAAAAGATTTGCCAGGAAGCTAAACTGCACTGGCCTCAGGCTTTGCCTTTGGCCCTACTCAGGATTCGAATTAAACCAAGGGAAAAGGTAGGCGTAAGTCCATATGAGATACTATATGGCAAACCATATCATGCAACTGTATTAAAAGGGGAGGTGCATGTGAATGGGGATCAGGCAATTACAGAGTATGTTATGTCACTTAATAAGATTTCAAATTCTTTAAGAAATAACTTACAGTGGAATAAACCGCTTATGCTGGAGAACTCTGTCCATGACATCCAGCCTGGGGACCAGGTGTACGTCAAGAAGTGGATTACGGATCCGCTACGGGAATCATGGAACGGACCCCACCAGGTGATGATGACGACCTACACGGCGGTGAAGGTCCAGGGAATGGATGCTTGGATCCATTACACCAGGGTAGAGAAGGCACCGTTCCAATGGGAAACCCAGATAGTGTCTCCAACCCGGATGATCTTCCGCGCAAAGCCGCCTTCTTAATTATATTGCTGCTAGAGATCATGAGACTGGTACCCGTTCAAGGGTCTATTTTAGTACAGGTTAAAGAAACAAAGGTTACAGCCATGGAAGGGATGGATGTTCAATTAACTTGTGTTATATTTCACAGCCAGAAAGTTGAGGCCGGTGAAGTTATTGCAATATGGCAACGGGGGGCTGAAAGAAGCCGAGGCAAGATAGAAGTCAGTTGGGATCAGGATAAACAACAAGGAAACACGGTACTGAATCTTACTAAGGTAACCACAAACGATACGGGAGAATATACATGCTTGGTCAAAATACTGGATAGTTTTGATTACAAAAGAGTGAGTATGAGGGTTTTGCCATGGACAGGGGATCATGCTGGGTGGAAGCAAAATAGGGAACTGACCTGGGACAGAATAGAGGATGGGACCAGTTGGTGGGAGAAGGGAGGCATAGGTTGTGGGTGGTTGAATGTCACTAATCCTAGAATAGGAAATGCATGGTGGAGGCATGACAGAATGATGTCATCCTCACAGAGACACGGTAGAAGGAGTAGACGGGAGGCTAATGATACAATAGAATGAAATGCTGAGCAGAAAAACCTAGTGGTAGGATTAATTAGAGATTTTGGGATCATGCAGAATGTGACTAAAATAACAGCTTGTCTGCCATTACCACAGGCTGCAGGTGAACCAATTCCCTGGGGAATAATACCGGTAACCAAAATGCCTGAATCATTCAAGAATGTTTCATGGTCCTGCCAGTCAGTTCCCAAACAAGTAGAGGTATGGAGGGATTTGTGTATGACCATTCGGGCTATGACTAAAGAGGAATGTGAAATGAAACCCAATCATTATGGTTGGATTCAAAATACCAGGAAGTGTTTGATTGCAACCCCAATAGATGAGCCATGCAATACAGTATGAATAAGAATAAAATCCCACCGAAATGAGATGAGTTGTCAGAATACCACACAGAATTTTGACACCTGGAAAAGTTGGAAGACATTGTGGGGACCCAGTGTTTTGGAACACAATATAATTACCTTGGGGAAGTACAATGGTGCATCCAATGGTCAGGGGTAAAGAATCAGTCACATTATAGGGCCATCATCACATCTACATCTTCCTGAGAGTTCAGACTGCAGAAAGAGGATTGGAATTGTACTGAGGCTTTTACATGTGATACACCGGAAGACCGAATTGGATTGGTACCGGTGAAAATGGCATTAAAATGGGGGTGTGAGTGTAGGGGGTATAATCACACGGTTAGCAGAGAGTTCATGGATGGACCTATAGATTGCAGATATACTTCTGTGCACAGTCCTGGAAATTTAGTCTGGGTGTTGGGACACGGACAGTGGACCACACATTTATCTTTAGATGGATCAGTAACACAAATTACCCTAGGGGTTCCCACATTGTGTCCGTACTGGAAACAGAATAGATTGATCCAAAGGAAAGGACTCAAAAAGAGGGAAGAATCCTTAGAGGAACAGTGGCATGAACCTGGCGCAGGAGTACAATTTGGGTGGATATTAGAGTCATTATTCCCTCCGATAGCGACATATCGAAATAGGGAAATGCTCAACAACTTGTTAGGACAGACAGAAAGACTGGCAGCAGCTACTAAGAAGGGATTTAAAGATCTAAATTTGCAATTGCAAGCTACATCAAGAATGACCCTACAAAACAGAATGGCATTGGATTTGCTACTGTTAAAAGAACATGGAGTTTGTGGTTACCTGAGTAGGAGAGTAGATCATTGCTGTGTACACATTCCAAATGTTATATTTGAAGTGGAGAAAGATATTTCCCAATTGGCAGAAGTGGAAACAAAAACCAAGGAAATTGAAAAGGAAGCACAGCATAATTGGATAGGAGCAGTATTTGATTCTTTGGGGCTTCACCTGCCTGGCTGGATTACATCTGCTATACAGTATGTACTAATGTTTTTAGTATTTTTGGTGACTATATGGATTGTATATAGATGCCTTTCAGGTGTGATCGAAAAGGAAAAGAAGTGATCTCTCCGGTTGCTGAAGGCGATGACCCGCGGGCGGCAGAATGAAGAACATCGCCCACCTCGTTATGAACATGTTACTGTTAATACTGTTGATTGAGCATCCTTGCAGCAGGACTGAAGGATGCTGAAAAGGGGGGAAATGTTGGAAAAAGAAATGAAATTTAGCAAAATGTTTTATTATAGTTTAGTTATGAATTGTGTGTGAATTGGTTTTTTAAAAACAGTTTGTAGCCGTTGATATTATGTGTTGAGTTCTGTGTAACCTTGGCAGGTAGACTTAGGAACTTAGATAAACATTAAACCAGGGTAGGAGAGTAAGAAGACTAACCGGTTTGGGGGCAGCATACAATAGGACAAGCAGAAGATTTATGATTTTGCTTGTGAACTAGGGAATGTATTACAAGGGGTCTGTCGCTTGGCAAAGGGCCACTGTTTCTTGGAGACTGTTATGAATTGCATTTATATAAAAGGAAAACACCCGTGTGTGAATTTTGGGGCTCTGATTTTGAGGACGCTAGTCCGCAGGCCCCCGGGCCCTTCAATAAAGCACCGCACAAAACTTATCCGAGTTTTGTGTGCTGTATCAATTGGGCAACAACGTGGAGGAACTCAACAACAGGGGATTGGGAATCAGATGTAAAGACGGTCCAGGGCTCTCCACAAATCGTGGAGTTGGCAGCCATTGTCCGAGCGTTTCAGTTGTTCGAACAACCTCTCAATCTGGTCACAGATTCCGCATATGTTGCAGGTGTGGTCAAGCGATTGGAGGGTTCGCTCTTGAAAGAAGTCAGTAATGAGGTTTTATACTCATATCTGGTGAGCTTGAAAATGTTGCTAGAAAGCAGGGAAAGAGAATATTTTATCACGCACATTAGAGCGCACACAAGACTTCCAGGGTTTTTAGCGGAAGGGAATGCTTGAGCAGACAGGTTGACAATGCCCATTTCGCAAACACTTCTGGACATTTTTGAGCAGGCAAGATTGAGTCACGCATTCTTTCATCAGAATGCACAGGCACTGATGGAATCCTTTCGTCTCAGAAAGAGTCAGGCAAGGGAGATCATTAGTTCTTGTCCAGACTGTCAGCTTGTGCAGCCACCTTCTTCTACAGGAGCAGACAATCAGTGGGGACTGCAAAGTCTTCAATTGTGGCAAGCTGATGTCACAAAGTATCCATCCTTTGGGAGGCTCAAAAATGTTCATGTTTCTGTGGATACATTCTCAGGTGCAGTCTTTGCCTCAGCACATGCAGGGGAAACAGCAGACCATGCTTGTCGACATTTTCTGCAAGCATTCGCATCATTAGGTGTGCCTCAGGAGATAAAAACAGACAATGATCCAGCATATACAGGCAGGGTGCTTGACAGATTCCTGAAAAGATGGGGTGTCAAACATACGTTTGGTATTCCACATTCGCCCACAGGTCAGGCAATCATTGAAAGAGCACATCACACCCTGAAATCCCTTCTGGACAGACAGAGAAGGGGTGAGCCAGAGGCAACACCTCACATGAAATTAAATAAGCAGTTGTATGTGTTGAATTTCCTAAATAGTTCATCCTCAGAACCTAATCCGCCAATCGTGAGGCATTTTTTAAACAGCACACAGGCAAAGCTAAGGAAAAATCCTTTAGTTTTGATCAGAAACCCAGAGACAGGACAAATAGAGGGCCCTTTCAAACTAATCACTTGGGGCAAGGGTTTTGCTTGTGTTTCCACAGATCGTGGCCTGAAGTGGGTGTCAGGGCGACAAGTGAAGCCATTTCGAACACGAGAGCAGGAGAACGCTGATCCGAGAAACAAAGAGACGAGTTCTCAGACAGAAGTCCAGACTCAGACTGCAAAAGACGACTCATAAGAGAAATAAAAAGACTTTGGGGATATTTCCTTTGGGGTCTTGAGTGAAAACATAATAATGATTTCGCACAAAAGTGAAGTCATGAGCTTCGCAATGCTCCTGTGCATCATTCTTTCATTCATTACAATAAGCAATGGGGCAGATTTACCCATTAATCAACCCATTAATCAAACAAAATGTATGGGAGATTTTAACTCAGGCAGCGAATTTGGATAGTATTTGTCTGACACATTCAAGGCCAGGGAGACCATTTTCAGCATGCATGGTTGGATTGCCAGTGGACGAATGGCCAATTCCAGGGCACTCCGCAGTTAACATCTTGCAGGTCATTAAAGATCCTGTGAAAGAGTGGTGTGCTTGGACACATCTAGTTCCTGTGGCTTCTACAGAACCCCAGGAATTGGAGATTTTTGGGTTCATGACAATGGAACTCTGCATGCAGTTCAAAACTCCAAATGTCACAAAGACAAAAACTATCGATTTAACTCCCAATCATGAATTCTATAAAAATGCATCAGCATGGTGCAAATACACAGAGAAAACTGCCAGAGGATCGATCCAAGTCCCAGTGCAATTGCCACGGGATTTGTTTTTAATTTGCGGGGACAGAATTTGGCACGGCATTCCTGCTAATGCCACGGGAGGTCCATGCAGCATTGGGGAAATTTCAACGTTGTCGTCAGATTTGAAATCACTGAGAGACAAAAAGCGCAAAGAAAAAAGATCAATACAACATTATCTGGCAAATTGCAATGATGAGGTATTTACTTGGAACAAGGCAGCAAGAGTTGCTACAGCAATTTTCTCACCTCAAACAGCATCGGGGGTGGCCTTGACTCAACTCAACTGCATGGGTTGTTGGTTGAGCAAACATGCTCAGTCTGTGTCTGTCGCATTGAGTGACATGGTAAAAGATGTCAGTGGTGTAAGACAGGCGACTCTTCAAAATAGAGCAGCCATCGATTACCTATTGCTCGCTCACGGACATGGGTGCGAAGAATTTGAAGGGATGTGCTGCATGAATCTCTCAAGCCATTCAAGATCAATTCATGAAAGTATTCAGAATATAAAGGACAGCATAAATAAACTTGGCGAGATCACAGGATCATGGATCAATGATCTGGTAGAATTCTTTGACATCTCTCTCATATGGAGAGGAATTTTAAAGATAGCATTCTATGTTTTAATAATTCTCTTAGTTCTCATACTTGTTATCCCGTGCATCTTTGCATGTCTAAGATGTGCCATGAGTCAGGTGGAAAAAGATGCGTTTTTAGTGCAAACAGAAGGGGGAGATGTGGGATCTCAGCACAGCAGTCCTGATGTGCAGAGACACCGAGACAACCCTTGGGGGGCTCGGAGGTCCTGGAACGTGGCCAGAAGTGTCTGGTGGTTGGACTTTGACCCAGCACAGGAAACATCACCTGTATGAGGATGGGAGAATCACAGGGGATAAGTGGTGAAGAGATTGATTAGTTATGGTGTGAAACACAGGGTTTAGAATTTTGGTAGAGGGGGTGTTAGGGAGACAAGATGGAGGAATTGGGGCGTGTCCTGTCCTTCTTCTTCTTCTTCTTCTTGTCTTCCATCTTCTGTGGTGGTGGTGGCACTTTGAGACTGGTTCTTACTAAAAGTACACTTGTCAATAAGAGTGAAAGGTATTGGGGGGAAAAGGTAAATATCTTATACGTAGTTTTGGGTATAAAGATAACTGACCGCCTCGAGGGCACGCAGTGTGCTCATGGCTGACGTGCTGTGCGGACCTCTGTCGGGTCGAGAGAAGATATTGTAGATAAAAAATTAATAAACACTGAAGACCGAAAAAACCTGAAGACTCCTTTCGTCCTTTGGAGCGTGGGCTGCCCCCAAGGCTATCCTGAGCCTTTCTAGGCCATCAGAACAGCTGAGAACGGGGCAAAGATGGTGGGTCCTTGCACAGGTTCCTGGCTGTTTTTGGGCTGCAAAGAGATTTGTGTGAATTTTGCCATATGCAGTGGCCTATGACTGGGCAGACAATAAATGATCTGCCCTGAAAAGTTTTCCAGAGCACTCTGCAGGGACACACTGTTTGCAAAGCTCCAGTCAAAATCCTCCCGTTGCACCGGAAGTATGGTCTTTGCAGGATTTGCACCCATCAATAGCAAACACCGTTGCCAGCATTTGATTATCAAGCAAACAATCAGCTCAAACAATGCAGTTGCCGTCCTCTGCCGCTGATGGGGCAGGAAAACCCATTCCAAAATGTGCAAGGAATCAGACCATTTGTCACTTCATTGGTCAATGATGCCCGTGGGATACGAATATGGAGTGGTGATGAACACAGTGACATCAACAGAGAAATCAATGCGAAGAACTTGGCAAGCTGAAACAGCTTGCTGAACCACCTCCAACACCTTAGGCACCTCAGGGGTCAGTGTGCGAAGTGACTTTAGATCAGAGTCTCCTTTCAACAGATCATACAGAGGAGAGAGCTGTGCATCGGTTAGCCCCAAGTACGGATGTTACCAAGTGATGACCCCTACCAATTTCTGAGCATCATTCAGTGTCTTCACAGAATGCACAAATTGCACCTCCTGGTGATGGATTGTCCATTCCAGAATTTTGACCCCCAAGTACTTCCAAGGTGGTTGTTATTGAACCTTTTCTGGAGCCACCTGCAGTCCATGAGCATGCAAAGCATCGAGCAACCGAGGCTGTATCCTCAGCAGCTCCTCCTGGGTGGGCGCGTCCACAAAAATGTCGTCCATATAATGATACAGACGTGCATCAGGAAACTGCTTGCCAACTCCAGACAAGGCAGGAGAATTCTGCATGCCCTGGGGCAATGTCCCAGGAGAAAAATGGGCAGCCAGATGTCCAAAGTAGAAAGGAGCATATATGGATGCTTTAAGTTAATTCTAACAGATCATGACAAAATATTTTCAAAGAACAAATTAAAATCAATCATGAGGTGGATCATTAAAAATTTCCCAGATGCCTCTGCTGATGAAATCCATACCACTGAATTTTAGGACTCAGTGGGAATTAAACTGTACAACCTTTAGATCAAAAGGGAGCCCATTGCAGCCCACATGCTCCCCATCTTCCACACCATCCTTGAGACCCTTCACCAGCAAGCAATGTCTAAAAAACTCAATCCGTTGGTCACTCCTAACTCAGGACCTCCCCTCAAACATGCCTTTCTCAGACCTTCCACAATGGTCCAAGATGGCAATGGCCATGTGGTCTTGGAATATCATGCCCTGGAGACTCAAGATGGAAGGAGCTTGAATGTGGCTTGGGAGCCAGATCATCCTCCCTCCATCTTGGCTCCTCCACTTCCTGCTACCACAACCTTCTCTTCCGCCCTGAACAAATCTCCAGACTCTATCCCCACAACTGTGGGTCATGTCCCTACTGTCAATCATTCCACTTTCACCCTGGGCAATGCCTCCAGAACTCTACCCCGGAAGTCCGCCATTGTAAATCAAGGCCCTTCCTCCTCAACACCTGACAAAATGGCAGTGCCCTTTGCCTCACCCTCCAGCAATAATATGACCCCATGGTCACAGATACTAAGCCCAAATGTCACACTGTTTTTAATCCAAATGTTTCTCCTCCAAGTCATTCTTCCTCCCCGGAAGACAATTTGGATTCCCCACAGCCACCTTTCCCCTCAACCCCAGGAGGTCCCTAGGAAAGGATTCGGAAGGAAGCAGTTAAGGAAGGACACTGGCAAAGAGTCGCAAAACCCTTCATTGCCCCCGTATGTTATGAAAGAAGGGGACAGAATCCGAGGTATCAGCCACTGTTTTACAGGGAAATCAAGGATCTGTGTAGGGCAGTTAAACACCATAGGAAGAACTTACCTTGTTTTAATGGCCTAATGAGTGCCATGTTTACAGCATATGTCTCAAACCCCTATGATTTAAAATATATTATGACCATGTTGTTGTCACCTGCAGAATACACCCTGTGGGAAGGGGGATGGAATCAATTATTAGCAGACTATGCTAATAATGAGGCAAGGGCAGAACTGACAATCAGCCATCTAGCTGGAGAAGGACAACACAGCCTACCAGATGATCAAGCAGCAAGTATCCCCAGAGAAGTATTGGATGATATCAAAGAGATGGCTTTGAAAGCTTTAATCCAGGTATTGGATGGTAGCACCACTAATTTGGACTGCCTTGGGTGGCTGCAGCTAAAGCTTTAGGACAATTAGACCATCTTGGGTGCCTGTTAAGTAAGCAAACCAATGCTATATCCCTCACATTGAGTGGCCTGCTCTGAGACATAGAGACCATCAGACATGCCACCGTGCAGAACAGTGATAAAGTTTTTACTCTGGGCACATGGGCCTGGCGGTGTAGACTCTGAGGGCATGTGTTGCATGAACCTCTCCAGCCACAGCGAGTCAATTCACAAGAGCATTCAAGTACTGAATGAAGAGTTCAAGAAGCTTCAAGTGGAAAACAACAACTGATTTAATAAACTCTTCCAATCCAAGGGACTAAAGGGTTGGATGATGTCTAGCTAAAACAGGACTATAAATTATCTTAGCTGTTGTTGTATTGTTAATTGTCTCATGTTTGTTTGGATGCTTTTAGAAAGTCTTACAAAATTCTTTCAGTTCCATCTGTGTTGTAAAACAGAAAGAGGGAAGATACCCAAAACAGGCTCCTCATGGACTCCTTGAAGGAGAGAACTGGAGGTCAGGATGGCACAAAAACCTCTCAGAGACTCAGTGTGGGCAAGAAAATGCCTAAAAGTACCTAAAAGTATTCCTAAATCCATAAAGTACATTAAAAACCTTAAGTATCTAAAGCCATTAATGAGCCCTACTGAGTGCCAGTACAAAGCTCTCCAGGGACTCATTAAAGCAGATAATTGGGACCATGATTGCACAAACCTCTCACAGAGTCTGTATCAAAAGGGAAACACCAAGTACCTTAAAATAACTGAAGTATCCTGAAGCATTAATGAGCCCTAATGAGTATTGTTACTGACAAAGACTCTCCAGGGACTAATTACAGCAGATAAATGGAGGCCATGATTGCACAAACCTCTCAGAGACTCCAAGGCAAAAGCCAAACCCAAAGTCCTTTCAAAAACCTGCAGTCCCTGCAGGGAGCATTCAGGAGCCCCCAGGGCCATTCCTGAGCAAGGCTCCCCAGGGACTCCTTCCAGCAGATCCTTGAGACCACTGGGATGTGGGCTAGGGGAGGATGCTGAGGGCAGGACAAGGAGCTGACAGTGCCCAGCCTGGCTGGGGCTCTGTCAGGAGGCCCCAGTGCCTCAGGACAAGGTGTCTCCTCACAGCCCTTGGTGGCACAGACCCTGCTGTGCCCCAGGGCACCAAGACTTGACTTCTCTTTGTCCCCACCTGTCATCACTGCCTCCAGTTCTCTGCTCTGCCTGGGGCCTGGGGACACTTTCTCAGTTGTGTCCCTCAGTGGGCCCCATTAAAAGTCCAAGAAAGTTTGGAGTTAGATTCTGACTTGGAATTCTGGAGAGGTTTCTTCATCTCCCTCTCAGGGACTAATGCTCAGGGCCTGAGCACAAAGCCTCTGAGGCTCATTAAAGTCCTTGTGCTGTGTCTGTGCTGCTGAGGCTGGGCTGGGCTCCTGGCACAGAGGCAGCTCCTGGTAACCAAGAAGAGCTTCAAAAGCACATTTCTCTCGACGAGCAGCTCTTCTGCCAGCCCAGCAGGGCTGGGGTGCTGCCTGCAGCCACCCTGGGCACAGCACAGAGGCACAGAGAGCTTCAATCCGTCAGGGCTGGGGAGGTGAGAAGTGCCTGGGGGAGAATCTCTGCCAGCCCTTGGCACAGGAACCTCTGGCTGCAGGACAATGCAGCTGCAGCTCCTGGAGCCATCTCCTAAAGCTGGAACATCCCAATGCCTACAGACTTTGTGAGTACATTCTCTGATTGTCTCTTGTGCAGAGCAGCCAGGGGTGCCCAGGGCTGTCGTGCAGAGCAGGGTCCTGCAGCCCAGGGTGCTGTGCTGGGGCAGGGACTCTGCTGCTGCCAGGGACAGCTCTCAGCCAGCCCTGGCAGCTGCTCCCAGCACTGGGGGACAAGGTCTGGGTGGGAGGAGACAGCTGGTCAGGCTTGGAAGTGTTCTCATTGAGTGGTGAGAATGCTGCATTGTTCAGGACTGCTCTCAGCATGAAATTTAACGGAAGAACATTTCCAAGCAGATTATACAGGGAGTTTAGCAAGGCAGGGGCGGCATATAAGGGAAAATCCTGCTTTTTTAATCTACTGCTCTGGGTTGCCTTGATGTGAAATCACAAACAGATATTCATCTATCAGTCCAGCCGGACAAAAAGTTTTTTTTTTTTTTCTCAGATCTCACTAAACTAGGCAGTGACCGAAATCAGAACAAGACCCTTTAGAGGCAGCATCAGTGTCGCTTTTCCAGCTTCCTCAGGGTTGCTGTGTTGTTATCAGAGCCTGCAGAGCCAGAGCTGCTCCTGGGCAGTGCCAGAGCTGGGAGGGGTCTGCAGGGCAGAGCTGAGCCCCCAGGGCTGGGCTGGGCTCTGGCAGCACTGGCAGGGCCCAGCTCTGGGCACAGGGAGCAGCTGCTGGCAGGGACAGCTCCAGGCAGCAGAGCCCTGGGCAGGCAGTGGGGGTAAAGTGCCCCCAAGCTGTGCTGGGATATTTAAAGTCCTTTCCAAAACCCAACTATTCCATGATTACTTTTCTTACAGATCCAAATGTCAAGGAACCATAGGAAATGTCCAACAGCAGCTCCATCAGCCATTTCCTCCTGCTGGCATTGGCAGACACGCGGCAGCTGCAGCTCCTGCACTTCTGCCTCTTGCTGGGCATCTCCCTGGCTGCCCTCCTGGGCAACGGCCTCATCATCAGTGCCATAGCCTGCGGCCACCACCTGCACACGCCCATGTTCTGCTTCCTGCTCAACCTTGCGCTCAGCGACCTGGGCTTCATCTGCACCACTGTCCCCAAAGCTATGCACAATTCCCTTTGGGACACTAGAACCATCTCCTACACAGGATGTGCTGCTCAGCTGTTTTTCTTACTGTTCTTCATGGGAGCAGAGTACTATCTCCTGACCATCATGTGCTACGACCGCTACGTGTCCATCTGCAAACCCCTGCACTACGGGACCCTCCTGGGCAGCAGAGATTGTGCCCACATGGCAGCAGCTGCCTGGGCCAGTGCCTTTGTCACTGCTCTGCTGCTCACAGCCAATACATTTTCCCTGCCCCTGTGCCATGGAAATGTCCTGGGCCAGTTCTTCTGTGAAATTCCCCAGATCCTCAAGCTCTCCTGCTCCAAATCCTACCTCAGGGAACTTGGGTTCATTCCAGTTAGTGCCTGCTTATCATTCAGCTGTTTTGTGTTCATTGTTTTCTCCTATGTGCAGATCTTCAGGGCCGTGCTGAGGATCCCCTCTGAGCAGGGACGGCACAAAGCCTTTTCTACCTGCCTCCCTCACCTGGCTGTGGTCTCCCTGTTACTCAGCACAGTTAGCTTTGCTCACCTGAAGCCTCCTTCCACGTCCTCCCCATCCCTGGATCTGGCCCTGTCAGTTCTGTACTCGGTGGTGCCTCCAGCCCTGAACCCCCTCATCTACAGCCTGAGGAACCAGGAGCTCAAGGCTGCAGTGTGGAGACTGATGACTGGATGGTTTCAGAAACATTAAACTGCTGGTCAATTTATGCAAATCACTTCAAATAAAAGTCATCTTTGATACTTCTTGTTGATTTAATTTTTGTGGTCATTTGTCTTTCTTTTGCTTTTCTCATAGTGTCCAGAAACAAATGCCATTTTTTGGTCCATTGCCCATTTTGTGTCTCCCCAACTTCGTTGTGGCCACAGACTGTGTCAATGAGGGGCTGCATTCTCAGTGGCTTTAAAAGAACTAAAGGATCTCCCATCAGAGTTTTCTGCAGAGATGTTTTTGTGTTGCCTTCTCTGGCGCTGCAGCAGCAATGTCTATGTGCAGAGCTGGGGGCAGATCAGTGCTGGCCCAGCAGTTGTGCCCGGCAGCAGCAGCACTTGGTGTTGCCAGTGCTGCTGCTGTGGCCGTGGCCCTGCCCCGCTGCCCTGGTGGCCCTGGTTTTGCTGCAGGGCCTGAGTGCTCTCGGGGCTGGGCACAGCCCTGGGGGTGGCAGTGCCGGGGCTGCAGCAGGGACAGGCCATGGGCACTGCTGGGGCAGCGCTGAGACCTCAGCCCAGTGCCTGGGGGCTCCAGGCTCTGTGCCCAGGCTCTCTCAAGAACACACCCAGGCCAATGCTCAGCACAGAAAAGCCCCGTGAGTAGCCCCAGGCTGGCCGTGGGACGGCTGGGGGCAAACAGCATGGCTGCGGCTCTGAAAGGGCCCTGGGGCAGATAGGAAAGATCAGCAGAGCAGGGGCTGATCCATCCCCAGTGCGCTGGACAGCCCAGGGCAGCGTCCCAGAGTGTCCTCATGGAGCTGCCAACAACTTCCCCTTCTGCAGCCCTGGCCTCTCTCCCAGCTCACACAGGTGCCCCATCCTTGCAGGCACAGACACAGCAGCACTGGCTCAGCAGCCCCTGTTTGCATTGCACAGAGCAGGGGGAGCACCCCCATGCTGTTGGTGTGGGGACATGTGTCGAAGGAAGGGGACCAGGACACCAGTTGGTTCATCACAGGCCCCTCAGGTCCAGTCCGGTCCCGGTCACTCAGGTCCTTCTGGTCCAGTTTATTGAAGAAAGTATCAAACACTTTTACAGCAAATAATAAGCTTATGAATATTCTGTATGCCAAGCAATCTATTGGTTAAAGTATAGCATTAACTTATCCTCATTCCTTAGGGATTACATCTTTCTTTTCTCATGTCTTTTTCCCTGTTTGTTATTATACCACAGGTAGTCCCAAGAACACACTATCTACACAGGTGCAGGACTTGGAATTAGCCATGGTTTTGTACTTTTCCATTTTCTAGCAGCTAAATTCCCAACATCTCCCCTGTTTTTATTTAAAAAAAAAAATTCTCTGGGCTAACTGTGTTACACTTTTTGCAGCATAAAAATAGACAATTTTAACAACTAAACAGTATTTTCAGCTAGTAAGGTTTTTCTCTTACAAGGGATCTAAGCTAGGGAAATAAACCAAAAAGGCTAATACCATTTATAAGATATGCTATATAACAGATATAAAAAGAATTCTATGTGTTACAAAGCTCAAACAAAACTCAGGTGTGCTAATATAATTCATAAAAATAAGCTAAAGAAAGTTTGCTTTCTATTCTCAAACAGCAGATTTTGATTGTCTTTTTTAACTAAAGTTTCTCTAAGTTACAACAACATTTACACAAAAGTCAAAAACAAACGCCTATCAAAAAAACATAAATTTATTAACATCACTTAAATTCAATAACTTTGATTTAAAATTTTAAACTTTAAATTTTTTTTAACAGAACTTAACACATTTAAAATTTAATTTTAACAAAAATCAGCTGATTTTAAATTTTATATAACTTTTTTTTAAATATAATTTTAATTTTAAAAAAAAATTTTTGGGTAACAAAGTTTGTTTGTTTGTAATCATAATAAAAAGCAAGTGATATCTCAAAAAGAATATCAAATGCTGTATGTTTTTGTTAATCACATGCTTTTAAAACCCCCAAAT
>NW_026992794.1:0-31128 GCF_028769735.1 Zonotrichia leucophrys gambelii
TGGGGGGAAAAAGGGGGGGTAAAGTTGGGGGGGGGGGGGGGAGGGGGGTGTTGGTTGAATAGGTTGGAATTAAAAGGAGGGGGGGGGTTGGGGGGGGGGGAATGTTTTGGGGGGGGGGGGGGGGAAGGGGGGAGTGGGGGTGGGGTTTAAGGGTGGTATTTTGTTTTGTGTGGGGGGGAATTGTTTGGGGGATTTAAAGGTATGAAGGGGGTGTTTAGGGGAAGGGTTTAGAATGATTGGTGGATGGGGTTGGAATTTTTGGGGGTGGGGGGGTGGGGGGGGGGGGGGGGTGGGGAAAAGGAAAATTTTAATTAGAAATGGTGGGGGGAAAAATTGGTTTTGGGGGGGATATTGAATGGGGAGGGGATGGGGGTGTTATTGGAAAGGATTGGAATAATTGGTGGGGTGGAGGGGAGGATGGGGTTTTAAGTGGGGGGGGGGGGAGGAGGAGGGGGGGAAGGGAGAAGTTTTGAATGTTGTAATGGGGGGAAATTGGTTTGGGGGATAATGGGGAAGGGGGGGGTGTTGGTTTGAAATTTGAGGATTGGAATTGGTGGGGGGGGGTGGGGGTGAATGTTTTTGGAATTGGGGTGGGGGGTTTGAGGAAATGTAAAGTGGGGTTTGGAGATTTATTTGTAATTAGTGGTGGGGGTTGGTTTTGAGTAGGGAAATGGAAGGAGGGATGGGTGGGGATGAATGGGGGGGAGTATTTGAAAGGTAGGGATAGGAATGGGATAGGATGGTTTTAAGTTTGTGGGGGGGGGGGATGGGGAAAGGGGAGAATGTTTTGGAATAAGGTGTATATGTGGGGAAGGGTTTGGTTTGGGTAAGGGGGGGGGAGGAAAGGGGTTTTTGTTGGGGTGGGTTGTAGAGGGGGGGATTGGGTGTATAGGAAGAGTTATTTAATAAATAGGGGGGGGAAAGGGGGGAATGGGGAAATGGGGGGATAAGGGTTTTAAGGGGGTTTTTTTAAAAAAGGGGGGGGGGATTTTTTTGAAAAAAAAAAAGGGAAATTTTGGGATGTAAAATAAAAAAATTTAAAAAAAATTTTTAAAATTTTTTTTTAGGGAATAAGGGGTTAGGGGAAAAAAGGAAAAGGGGGGGGAAAAAAATTTTTTAAAAAAATTTAAAAAGGGGAAAAGGGGGGGGGAAAAAGGGGGGTTTGAGGGGGAGTTTGGTAAAAGGGGGGAAAAAAAAAATTAAAAGGGTGGGGGGTTAAAATAAAAAAAAAGGGAAAGGGGTTAAAAAATAAAAAAAAATTTTTTAAAAAAAAAAGGGAAAAAAGGGGGGTTTTTGGGGGTTTATTTTAAAAAAGATTAAAAAATGGGGGAAAAAAGGGGGAATGGGAAATTTGGAAAAAGAAGGGGGGGAAAAAAATTTTAATAAAAGGGGAAAGGGGGTTTTTTTGGGTTAATAAAAGGGGGTGGGGGGGTTTTGGGGGGGGGTTTTGGGGGGAAGGGGAAAATAAAAAAAAAAAATAAAAGGGGGGGAAAAAAAAAAATGGGTTTAATTTTAAAAAAAGGGGGGTTTTTAGGTAAGAAAAATTTTAAAAAAAAAATGGGGGGGAAATTTTTTTTAAAAGGGGGGGAAGGGGAAAGGGGGAAAAGGGGGAAAAGGAAAAAATTTAAAAAATAGAAAAAGAAAAAAAATTTATAGAAAAAAGGGGTTTGGGGGGGTGGGTGAAAGGGAAAAAAAGGGGGGAAAATTTTTTTTAAAAGGGGGGGGGGGAAAAAAGGGAAAAGGAGGGGGGGAAAAGGAAAAAAATTAAATTAAGGGGGGGGAAATTTTAAAAAAAAAAAATTTTTTTTTAAAGGGAAAAGGAAAAATTTTATTAAAAAAAAAAGAAAAAAAAAAAAATAGGGGGTTTTTTTTAAAGAAAGGGGGGGGGGGGAATAAAAAAAAAAAAAAAAAAAAAAAAAAAAATTAAGGGAAAGGAGTTAAGAAGAGTAGGGGTGGGATGTGAATAAGATAGAAAAGAAATGAAAAATTTAATTTAGTAAAAGGGGAAAGGTTTTTTTAAAAAAGGAGAGGGTGGGGGAATGGGGAATAGAAGAGTGATTTAATAAAGTAGAATAGGGGGGGGAAAAAGGGATAGGGTAATGAAGGAGGAGGTGGGGATGTGAATGAAAATAAATAATTAAAATTAATTTAATGGAAAGGGGAAAGGATTTATAGAAGATAAAAAAGAGGGGGGATGTGGGAAATTTAAAGGAAAGGTTATTTAATAAAGAAGGGGGGGGAATAGGTGGGGGAAGAAGAGGTGAGGGTGGGGATGAATAAGATAAAGAATATGGAAAATTATTTTAGTAAAAGGGGAAAGTTGTTTAGGGGGAAGAAAAGATGAAGGAGATTGGGATTAATAGGAAGATGATTTAATTTTAAAGATAGAGTTTGGGGAATAAGGGATGAGGGTTAATGAAGAGTGAGTGGGGATGTGAATAAAATAGAAATAATATGAAAATTTATATTTATAAAAAGGGAAAGGTTTTTTAGTAAGAAAAGGAGAGGATTGGGATGTAATAGGAGATGATTTAATAAAGTAGGGATAGGGGAATAAGGGATGAGGGTTAATGAAGAGTAGGTGGGTGGGAATAAAATAGAAATGAATATGAAAATTATATTATAAAAGGGAAAGGGGTTGATTTAGTAAGAAAATAGGAGAGGATGGGGATAATAGGGGAGTTTAATAAAGTAGATAGGGAATAAGGGATGAGTTAATGAAGAGTAGGGTGGGATTAATAAATAGAAATAATATTAAAATTTATTTAATAAAAGGGGAAGATTTGTTTTAGTAAGAAAAGAGGAGATTGGGGATTAATAGGAGAGTGATTAATAAATAGGATAGGGAATAAGGATGAGGTTAATGAAGATGTGGGGTGGGGATGTAATAAAATAGAAATAATATGAAAAATTATATTTATAGAAAGGGAAAGTGTTTTTTAGTAAAAAGAGGGGAGATGTGGGATTAATAGGAAGAGTGATTAATGAAATAGATAGGGAATAAGGATAGGTTAATGAAGAGTGAGGGGGATGTAATAAAATAGAATAATATAAAAATTATATTTATAGAAAGGGGAAAGATTTTTTAGTAAAAAAGAGGAGGATGTGGGATGTAATAGGAAAGTGATTAATAAATAGATAGGGGAATAAGGGATGAGTTAATGAAGAGTGAGGGGGTGGGATTAATAAAATAGAAATAATATGAAAAATTTATATTTATAGAAAGGGAAAGGTTGGTTTTAGTAAGAAAATGAGGAGGATTGGGATGGATTAATAGAAGAGTGATTAATAAAGTAGGATAGGGGAATAAGGGATGAGTTAATGAAAGATGAGTGGTGGATGTAATAAAATAGAAATAATATGAAAATTTATATTTATAGAAAGGGGAAAGTTTTTTAGTAAATAAAGAGGAGGGATTGGGATGTAATAGGAGAGTGATTTAATAAATAGATAGGGGAATAAGGATGAGTTAATGAAGAGGTGGTGGGGGTTGAATAAGAATAGAAATTTAAAATGGGGGAAATTTTTTTTAAGAAAGGGAAAATTTTTTAGGGAAAATAGAAAAATTGGGGGTTGTAAGGGGGGGAGGTTTTTAAGGGGGGGGAAGGGGAGGAGGGGAAAGTTTTGTTGTTTTTTGGGAAATTGTTTGATAATGGAGAGTGTGTTATTAGAAGTTTGAGAATAATGTAATGATAGGAGGAATTTGGTGGGGGGGGGAGGGGGGAAAGAGATTTTTTGAATATGTATTGGGGAAATTGGTTGTGATGAATGAATTTGGTGTTATTGAGAAGATTGAGATAATTGTAATGTGGGGGGTGGTTTTTTGAATGGGGGGGAAGATGGAAAAGGAGAGTTTTGAATATGTTATTTGGGAAATGTTTTGGTTTAATGGAAGTGATAGGGGGGGTGTTGTTGTGAAGGATTGGAAAATTTAGGAGTGGGGGGGGGAATTTTTAAGGGGGGGAAGGGAGGTAGGGAGAAGTTTTGAATAGTGAAATTTGGGGAAATTTTGTTTAATAATGAAGGGAAAGTGTTTATGAGAAAGAGGATGAATTGGTAATGATGGGTAGGAATTTTTAAGGGGGGTGGGGAAGGAGATGAAAGGAAAATTTTTTGAATATGTAATTGGGAAATGTGTTTGTGAATGATGAAGGGGGGTGTTGTTTGGAGAAAAGAATTAATTAATTTAGAGTGGAGGAATTTTAAGGGGGGAAGAATGGAAGAGAAGGTTTGGAATGTAATTGGGAAATTGTTTGTTAATGAATTGAGAGGGGTGTTTTGGAGATTGGAATAATTGAAAATGATGGGGGAAAGGAATTTTTGTAGTGGGGATGGAGTGAAAGAAAAGGGTTTTGAAAGTAATGGGGGGAAAGGGTTTGTTTGTAAATGAGAGGGGGTGTGTTTGGAAAGAAAGATTGAGATAATTTAGAGTGGGGAGGGAATTTTTAAGGGGGGGAAAGGAATGGGAAGGAAGTTTTGAATATGTAGAATTGGGGAAATTGTTTGATAATGAAGTTGAAGGTGGTGTTTATTGGAGAAGATTGAGGGAATAATTGTAAATGATGAGGTAGGAATTTTGAATGGGGGGGGGAAGGGAGTGAAAGAGAATGTTTTGAATATGTAATGTGGGAAATTGTTTGATAATGTAAGGTGAAGGGGGGGGGTTTTGGGTGAAGATTGAGAATATTATTTAGGAGGTGGGAGGGAATTTTAAGGGGGGGGAAGAGTGGGGAAAGAGAAGTTTTGTATATGGAATTGGAAATTGTTTGGGATAATGGAGTGAAGGGGTTGTTATTGGAGAAGATTAGAATGAATTGTAAGTGGATGAGGTAGGAATTTTTAGAGTGGGGGGGAAGGAGTGAAGGAGGAGAAGTTTTGATATGTAATGTGGAAATTGTTTGGATAATGGAAGGTGAAGGGGTGTGTATTGAGAAGATTGAGAATAATTTTGAGGTGGGGGTAGGAATTTTTGGAAGTGGGGGGGGGAAGGAGTGAAAGAGAAGGTTTTGAATATGTAATTGGGGAAAAAAAAAAAAAAAAAAAAAAAAAAAAAAAAAAATGTGGGGAAAATTTAAGTTGGAGGTTGTTTAGAGGATTGGAATGAATAAAAAAAAAAAAGGGGGGGGGGGAATTTTGGGAGGGGGGGGGAAAGGAGGAAAGTTTTGTTTTTAAATTGGGGAAATTTTTGGGGGTAATGGATGAATGGGGTGTTGGATTAAAGATTTAGAAAAATTTTAATGATGGGGGTAGAATTTTTAAGGGGGGGGGGGGGGAGGAGGGGGGGAAAGAGAATTTTTTAATTGTAATTGGGAAAATTGTTGGGGGTAATGAATGAAGGGTGTTGTTGGAAAGATTGGGAAAATTTTAAGGTGGGGGGGAATTTTTTTTTTTTTTTTTTTTTTTTTTTTTTTTTTTTTTTTTTTTTTTTTTTTTTTTTTTTTTTATGAGGGAAATAGAATTTTTTAATAGAGTAATTGGGAAATTGTTTTGGATAATGGAGTGAGGAGTGGAGTTTTGGGGTAGGGAAGAATTTAGAATGAATTGTAAAGGATGGGGGAGGAATGTTTTAAGGTTGTGGGGGGGGGAAGGTGGAGGGTGGAAAGAGAGAAGTTTTGAATAGTGTAATTTTAAATTTGTGATGATAATATGAAGATAGAGGTGGTGTGTTATTGGGAGAAGAATGAGGAAAAAATTGTAGGGTGGGGAGGTAAATTTTTAAGGGGGGGGGGAAGGAGGGTGGAAAGGAGAAGGTTTGAATATGTAATGTGGGGAAATTGTTTGATAATGAATGAGAGGTGTGTGTGGAATTGGGGAAAGATTGAGGAAATGTTTATGAGGGGGTAGGAATGTTTTGAAGTGGGGGGGAAGGAGGTGGAAGGAAGGAAGTTTTGAATAGTAAAGTGGAAAGTGTTTGGATAATTTTAATTTTGAGGGGGGTGTTTTGGAAAAGATTTGGGGAAAGAATTTGAAGGTGGGGGGGAAATTTTTAGGGGTGGGGGGTAAGGAGGTGGAAAAGAAGGGTTTGAAAATGTAATTGGGGAAAAGGTTTTTATAATGAATTGAAGGGTGTTTTGGAGAAGATTGAGGGAAAAAAGTGGTGTGGTGAGTGGATAATGTTTTAAGGGGGGGGGAAAAGGGGTGGGAAAGAGAAGTATTGAATATGTAATGGGGAAATGTGTTTGATAATGGAATGAAGTTGGTTTATTGAGAAGAATGAGAATAATTTAGATGATGAGGTAGAATTTTTAAGTGGGGGGGAAAGGGAGTGGAAAGGAGAAGTTTTAATTTGTGTAAATTCCGCTGGGTCCTAAAATCCACTTTCAATGGTTCCCCCAAATGGCACCAAACCGGGCGGGTGTTGATAGAGAAGTGTCTCCCCGCAATCGCCACCAAACGCTGGGGGGTTCTTGCCAGGGGAAAAGGCCGTGTTGGGGTTCGGGCCTGTCGCATGGCCGCCCGCCCGAAAACACAACCAGTGGTTCCAATTAAAGGGGGACCAGTTCGACGCTGATTATTTTTGCAAGGGGCCCTCCAAACTGCCCCATACCGCAGTCAGTCTTACTCCCCGAAAAGCGTATTTTTTTTTGCATTGCGGGGTTTCCCTCTCCTAAAATCCCGATACCAGATGTTCCCAAAAGGGCACCAGTACCGAGTCCTGGTTGGGTAAGGGGTGCTCCCGAAAACTGCAGGAGAAGCGGGGGGGGTATTTTCTTTCCAGGGAAAAGGCCGTTTTGTGTGGGGCCTTCGTGGGGGGCCCTCTTTCCCGAAAATACATACCAATGTTCCCAGAGAAAGGGGGCACCATGTCCGGGCGATTGATAGAGGGATGGGTCCTGCATCTGCCAGCCAAACGGGCGTAGTTTTCTTCCAGAAAGGGTGGTGTTTCGGGCCTGCTGAGTGGCCGCTGCCCTGAAAATCCACAACCAGTTTTCCAGATGAAAGGCACCATTTCGACAGCTGGAGTAAGCAATGGGTCCTCAATCTGCCAGCCAGAAAAGGCAGGTCTTTTTCTCCAGGAAAAGCCCCCTTTTTTTTTTGCCTTGGGGGATGGCCGGCTCTCCTAAATTTCCCCGTACCAAGTTCCCCCAAAGAAAAAGGGCCCCCCAGTCGGGCTGTTGAATAGGAAAGTCTCCTCAATCGCACCAACCGAGGGTTTTTCTTCCCGGAAAAGGCCTGGTTGTTTTTGGGGCCCTTGGGTGGATGGCCGCTGGCTCCTGAAATCCACGATACGCAGAAGTTCCCAATGAAAGTGCCCGCCGATTGCTGGTTTTAAAGGAAAATGCCCCGGGAATCTGCCACCAAAAGGCGTAGTTTTACTTCCAGAAAAGGCCGTTTGTGTTCGGGCCTGTGCTGGAGTGCCGCTGCTCCTGAAAATCCACGATACCAGATGGTTCCCAGATGAAATGCACCATGCCAGTCGCTGGATTGATAGAGCAATGCTCCTCAATCTGCCAGCCAGATACGCAGTCATTTTACTTCCAGAAAAGCCGTATTTGTGTTGGCCTGTGCTGGAGTGGCCGCTGCTCCTGAAAATCCACATACCAGATGTTCCCAATAAAGTGCACCATACCGAGTCGCTGTTATAGAGCAAGTGCTCCTCAATCTGCCACCAAACGCGTAGTTTTCTTTGCCAGAAAAGGCCGTGTTTGTTTCGGCCTGTGGCTGGATGGCCGCTGCTCCTGAAAATCCACGATACCAATGTTCCCAATGAAAGTGCACCATGCCAGTCGGCTGATTGAAGAGCAAGTGCTCCTGCAATCTCCACCAATGACGGCAGGTCATCTTACTTCCAGAAAAGGCCGTATTTGTTCGGGCCTGTGGCTGGAGTGCCGCTGCTCCTAAAATCCACGATACGCAGATGTTCCCAGATAAAGTGCACCAGTCCGAGTCGCTGTTTGATAGAGCAAGTGCTCCTCAATCTGCCAGCCAAACGGCGGTATTTTATTCCAGGAAAAGGGCCGTTTTGTTTCGGGCCTTGCTGGATGGCCGCTGCTCCTGAAAATCCACGATACCAGATGTTCCCAGATGAAAAGTGCACCATGCGATCGCTGATTGATAGAGCAATGGCTCCTCAATCTGCCAGCCAGAGAGGCAGTCATTTTACTTCCAGAAAAGGCCGTATTTGTTTTGGGCCTTGAGTGCCGCTGCTCCTGAAAATCCACGATACCAGATGTTCCCAATAAAGTGCACCATCCATCGGCTGTTGATAACAATGCTCCTGCAATCTCCACCAAAGGCTTTTTCAAAAACCATTTTTGCCTTGCGATGCCCTGCTCCTAAATCCACATACCAATGTTCCAATGAAAGTGCACCAT
Organism: Zonotrichia leucophrys gambelii; assembly: GCF_028769735.1. Classification (NCBI taxonomy): domain Eukaryota; kingdom Metazoa; phylum Chordata; class Aves; order Passeriformes; family Passerellidae; genus Zonotrichia; species Zonotrichia leucophrys. The sequence goes on from NW_026992794.1 coordinate 8,316, forward strand.
CATCGCTGTTGATAAGAGTGCTCCTCAATCTGCCACCAAACGCGTATTTCTTTCCAGAAAGCCGTGTTTGTTGGCCTGCTGATGCCCTGCTCCTAAAATCCACATACCAGATGTCCCAATAAGGCACCATCATCGCTGTTGATAACAATGCTCCTGCAATCTGCCACCAAAGCGGTTTTATTCCAGAAAGCCTTTTTTGCCTTGCTGATGCCGCTGCTCCTGAAATCCACATACGCAGATGTTCCCAATAAAGGCACCATCATCCGTTATAAGAATGTCTCCTCAATCTGCACCAAACGCGTATTTTTCCAGAAAAGCCTTTTTGCCTGCTGATGGCCGCTGCTCCTAAAATCCACATACAATTTCCCAATAAGTCACCATCATGCTTTATAAGCAAGTCTCCGCATCTCCACCAAACGCATCATTTTTTCAAAAAGCTGTTTGGCCTGCTGCCCGCCCTAAAATCACATACCAGGTCCAATAAGCACATCCATCGCTTTAAAGCAATTCCCAATCTCCACCAACAGATTTACTTCAGAAAAGCTTTTGGCTTCTGATGGCCGCGCTCCTAAAATCCATACCAGTCCCAAAAAGTGCACCATCCATCCTGTTGATAAGAATGCTCCTCAATCTCACCAAAGCGCGTGATTTTCCAGAAAAGCTTTTTCGGCCTTCGAGTGCCCCTCCAAATCCACTACCAGATTCCCAATGAAAGTCACATGCCATCCTGTGATAAGCAATGCCCTCAATCTCCACCAAACGCGTCATTTCTTCCAAAAAGCCGTGTTTGTGCCTCTGGCCCCCTAAAATCCACATACCAATCCCAATAAATACCACCGTCCTTTGAAATTCCTCATTCCACCAAGTATTTTCCAAAGCTTTTTGCGCTATCCTGCCAAATCCACATACCATGTCCCAATAACACCATCGCTTGAAGAAGCTCTCAACTGCACCAACGTTTTTCCAAAAACCTCCCAAATACCAGATGTTCCCAATAAGTCACCACCATCGCTGTTTGATAAGAATGCTCCTCAATCTGCCACCAAACCGATTTTCCAGAAAAGCGTTTGTTCGCCTTGCTGATGCCGCTGCCCTAAAACCACATACCAGATGTCCCAATGAAGGGCACCATCATCGTATGATAAGCAAGTGCTCCTCAATCTCCACCAAACGCAGTTTTCTTCCAGAAAGGCCGTTTTTTGCCTTGCTGATCCCTGCTCCTAAAATCCACATACCAATGTTCCCAAAAAGTGCACATCATCGCTGTGATAACAATGCCCAATCCCACCAAACGCAGTATTTTTCCAGAAAAGCCTTTTGTTCGCCTTGCTGGATGCCCTCTCCTGAAATCCACATACCAATGTTCCCAATAAAGTGCACATGCATGCTGTATAAAATGTCCTCAACTGCCACCAAACGGCGTTTTTTTCCAGAAAAGCCTTTTGTTGGCCTGCTGATGCCCTGCTCCTAAAATCCCATACCAATGTTCCCAATAAAGTGCACCATCCATCGCTTTATAAAATCTCCTCAATCCCACCAAAGCGTATTTTCCAGAAAAGCCGTGTTTTGTTGGCCTGTGCTGAGTGCCGCTGCTCCTGAAATCCACATACCAGATTTCCCAATGAAGTGCACCATTCAGTCGCTGTTATAAGAATGCTCCTCAATCTGCCACCAGAGCAGTATTTTTTCCAGAAAAGCCGTTTTGTTGCCTTCTGGAGTCCGCTGCTCCTGAAATCCACAACCAGTTCCAATGAAAGTGCACCATGATCGCGTTGATAAATCTCCTCAATCTGCCACCAAACGGCGTATTTCTTTCCAGAAAGCTGTTTTGTTGGCCTTGCTGAGGCCGCTGCTCCTGAAAATCCAATACCAGGATGGTTCCCAATAAAGTCACATCCATCGCTTTGATAAGAATCTCCTCAACTGCCACCAAACGCAGTTCTTCCAAAAAGGCCTGTTTTGTTGGGCCTGTGCTGATGCCCTGCTCCTGAAAACCCATACAAGTTCCCAATAAGTGCACCATGCCGTCGCTGTGTTAACAATGCTCTCAATCTCCACCAAACGCATTTTCCAAAAGCCGTTTGTGGGCTTCGGGCGCTCTCCAAAATCACATACCAATTTCCCAAAAAGGCACCATCCATCGCTTAACAAGTCCTCAATCTGCCACCAGAAGCAGTCTTTTTTTCCAGGAAAGCCTGTTTGTGCCTTGCTGAGTGCCCTCTCCTAAAATCCACATACCAGATTTCCAATAAATCACCACCATCGCTGTGATAAAATGCTCCTCAATCGCCACCAAGGCGTATTTATCCAGAAAAGCCTGTTTTTTTGGGCCTTGCTGAGGCCCTCTCCGAAAATCACATACCAATTTCCCAATGAATGCACATGCATCGCTTTATAAGATCTCTCAATCCCACAAACGGGCGATTTTCCAGAAAAGCCTGTTTTTTCGGCTGGCTGATGCCGCTGCTCCTAAACCACAACCATGTCCCAATAAAGTCACATCATCGCTGTTGATAGATCTCCAACTGCCACCAAACCGTGATTTTCTTCCAGAAAAGCCGTGTTGTTTCGGCCTGGCGATGCCGCTGCTCCTAAAATCCACGATACCAATGTTCCCAATGAAAGTGCACCAGTGCATCGCTGTTATAAGCAATGCTCCTCAATCTGCCACCAAACGCGTATTCTTCCAGAAAAGCCGTTTTTGTTGCCTTGGGAGTGCCCTGCTCCTAAAATCCACATACCAAGTTCCCAATAAATGGCACCATGCCATCGCTGTTGATAACAATGCCCTCAATCTGCCACCAATAGCAGTCAGTTTACTTCCAGAAAAGCCGTTTTTGTTTGCCTGTGCTGATGCCCTGCTCCTAAATCCACATACAATGTTCCCAATAAAGTCACCATCCATCGCGTGATAGAAGGGGGGGGGGGGGGGGGGGGGGGGGGGGGGGGGGGGGGGGGGGGGGGGGGGGGGGGGGGGGGGGGGGGAAAAAAAAAAAAAAAAAAAAAAAAAAAAAAAAAAAAAAAAAAAAAAAAAAAAAAAAAAAAAAAAAAAAAAAAAAAAAAAAAATTTTTTTTTTTTTTTTTTTTTTTTTTTTTTTTTTTTTTTTTTTTTTTTTTTTTTTTTTTTTTTTTTTTTTTTTTTTTTTTTTTTTTTATAAGCAAGTGCTCCTGCAATCTGCCAGCCAGAAGCGGCTGAGTTTTTTCTGTCCAGAAAAGGCCGTGTTTGTGTTCGGCCTGTGCTGGATGCCGCTGCTCCTAAAATCCACATACCAGGATGTTCCCAGATGAAAGTGGCACCAGTCGAGTCGGGTGATTGATAGAGGCAAGTGGCTCCTGCAATCTGCCAGCCAGATACGCAGTCATCTTACTTCCAGGAAAGGCCGGTTTGTGTTTGGCCTGTGGCTGGGAGTGCCGGCTGGCTCCTAAAATCCACGATACCAGATGTTCCCAATGAAAGGTGCACCAGTACAGATCGCTGGTTTTGATAGAGCAATGCTCCGCAATCTGTCAGCCAGAATACGGGCAGGTCAGTTTTACTTCCAGGAAATGGGTGGGAGATTGCAGGGGCCACTTCCTCTTCATCCAGCCACTCGAACGTGCCCCTTTCATCTGGAACCATCCTGCTATCGTGATTTCAGACCACCCCACTCCCACCACACCCCAAACACAAACTACCCCTTTTTCCCTGAATAAACGGGCTGCCCTATAGCTGGGAGATTTCAGAGCCCTTGCCTCTATCAATCCAGCCCACTTGACACTGGGGCCCCCTTTCATCTGGAACCATCCTGCTATCGTGGATTTCAGAGCCACCGCACTCCCCCAAAAGGCCCCCAACACAAACCACGCCCTTTTCCCTGAATAAAAACTACCGCCCGTTCCCGGGGAATTCGGGGCCCTTCCCCTTTAAACCAATGGAGGGGCCACCTTTTATCAACCATCCGCTATCTTTTTTGACCCCCCCACTCCCCGCCACACCCCCAAACCCCCACCCCCCAAAAAAAAAACCCCCCCCTTTTCCCCCAATTTAAGGGGCCTCCTCATCCCAGCCCCTGTACTCCCCTTCATTGGGCCCTCCTCAAAATCGGGGGGAAAGCCCCCCCCCGCCACCCCCCCCAAAACCACGCCCTTTCCCCTGAATAAAACTGCCCCCCGCACTGGTCAATTGAGGGCCACTCCTCTATCAACCACCCACCGCCTGGCCACTTTCATCTGGGAAACACCTGCATTTGGTTTTCAAGCCACCCGCCCCCCCAAACACCCCCCAAAACCACGCCCTTTTTCCCCGGGAAAGAAAACCCCCGCCCCCCCTCCGGGGTTGAAGGGCCCCCTTTTTTTAAAACCCCCCTTGGGCCCCCCCAAACCCCCCACAAACAGGGGCCCCCCCTCCCCAAAAACCCCAAAAAAAAAACCCCCCTTTCCCCGGAAGAAAAAAAAAAAGGGTTTAAAAAAAACCCAATTAATTAAAAAAGGGGAAAAAAAAGGAAAAAAAAAAATCCCCCCCGCCCCCAAACCCAACCCCCCTTTTCCTAATAAACTGACCTCCTACTGGTTTAAGGGGGGCCCCCCCCCACAACCCCCTTTTCCGGGGCCCCTTTTATCTGGGCCCCCCGAAATTTTCAACCACCCCACTCCACCCGCCCCCCAAAAAAAAACGCCCTTTTTTGCAAAAAAACCCCCCCCCCCCCGGCCAAACAACCCCTTCCCCTATAAAAAACCCCCCCCGGAAGGGGCCCCCTTTTATCAAAAACCGCTTTGATTTCCCCCCCCCTCCCACCCAACCCCCCAAAACCCCAGGGCCCTTTTCCCCCGGGAAAAAACACCCCCCCCTTGGTCAAAGACCCCCCATCAAACCACCCCCCCGGCATGCCCCTTTCATCTGGAACCCCCAAATGGATTTGGAGCCACCCCCCCCCCCCCCCAAAAAACAAACACGCCCTTTTTCCGAAAAAAACCCCACCCCCCTTTCGGGGGGCCACGCCTCTTCAAAAACCCCTCAGGGCCCCCATGGGGGAAAAAAGTCACTTTTTTTTCAAGGGCCCCCACGCCCACCACAGCCCCCAACAAACCCCGGGCCCTTTTTCCCGGGAAAAAAACCCACCCCCCCGCTTTGGGCAATTGCGAACACTTCCCCCTACAAACCCCCACCGGACTGGTGCACCTTTTACTGGAACCATCCTGGTTCATTTTTAGGGCCACCGCCCCCCCACACCCCAAAAACCCAAAAACCCCTTTTTTCCCGGGGAAATAAACTCCCCCCTCTCTGAAATTGCAACCACCCCATCAACCGCCACCCCCTGGCCACCTTTCATTGGAACCCCCCTTCAGGCCCCGAACAAAACCCCCCCCCCCCAAACAAAAACCCCCCTTTTTGGAAAAAAACTCCCCCCCCCCTGCTGGGTTGCCAAATCCTCCAAACCATCCCCCCACCCACTACCACCCCGGGTTTCGGGGAAACCGGGCCCCCCCCCAGCCCCCAAAAAACCACCCTTTTTTAAAAAACACCCGCCCCCGGGGGCCAAATTTGGGGCCACTTCCCTTTATCCCCCCACCGCACCCATTTTTCCGGGCCTCCCACTTTTTCCCAAAAAACCCCCCCACCCCCCAAAAACCCGCCCTTTTTCCCCAAAAACCCCCCCCCCGGGCTTTCCCGAAATTCGCCCCTTTCAAAACCCCCACCACCAGGGCCCCCCAGTACCTCCCTTTGTTTTCAACCGCCCCCCACCACGGCCCCAACAACCACCCCTTTTCCCTGGGGTTTTCTGGCCCCCCTCTCGGGAAACCCCCCCCCCCACAAACACCCCTTTCCCCGGCCCCCCTAACCACCTGGCGGGAATTTTCAAAACCACCCCCCCCCACCACAGGGCCCCCCCCCCAAAAAAAACCCCCCCGGGGCCCCACCGCCCCCCCGGGGAACAAAACCCCCCACAAAACCCCGCCGTTTTTAACGGGCCCCCTTTATCTGGAAACCCCCACTGTTTCAAGCCCCCGCCCCTGGCCCCCCCCCGAACCCCCCCCTTTTCCGAAAAACAACCCCCCCCAAAAGGGCCCTCCCCCAAAAACCCCCCCCCGCCCCTTTTCCCCCCTTCTCTAACCCCCGCTATGTTTTTAACCCCCCCACTCCCCCCCCCCACCAAACCGGCCCCCCCAAAAAAACCCCCCCCCTTTGGGTAGACGGCCCCCTTTCATCAAAACCCCCCATCCCCGGGTCCACCCTTCCCCGGAACCCCCACTGATTTTTTCCCCCCCCACCCCACCCAGGGCCCCCAAAAAAAACACGGGGCCTTTTTCCCTGAAGTAAAAACTCCCCCCTGGCGCAGATTAAACCCCGCCTTATCAACCCCCACCCCCGGGGGGCCACCTTTACTGGGAACCCCCTGCTATCGGGGGTTTTCAGGCCAGCCGCCCCCCCCAAGCCCCAACAAAAAAACCACCCCCCTTTTTAAAAAACCCCCCCCTTCCTGCGAAAATTTAAAACTTCCCCTTCAACCCCCCCCTGAAACCCCGGAACCATTTTTACACAACCACCCCACCCCAACAGCCCCCAAAAACCCCCCCTTCCCGGAAAAAAACCCCCCTCCTTAAGGGGGCCCTTCCCTTAAACCCCCCTCGATGGGCCCCTTCCGGGAAACCCCCACGGTTTCGGGGAGGGACTCCGCCCCCCCCAACCCAAACCCCCCTCCCCCGAAAGACCGCCCCCTACGGGGAACCCCCTTCCCTAAAAAAACCACTGGGCCCCCCCCCCGGGCCCCCCTTTAGACCCCCCCCCCTCCCCAAGGGCCCCCCCCACAAAAAACCCCCCCCTTTTTTTAAAAAAAAACCCCCCTTCTGGTCAGCAGGGCCCCCGCCCCCCCAACCCCCACCCCCTTTCCAAATCCCTGCCTCCGGGTTTCGGGGAAAATAAACCACCCCACCCCCCACACCCCCCACCCCGGGCCCCCTTTTCCCGGGAAAAAACCCCCCCCCGCCCAGGCCCCCCTCTAAAAACCCCCGCTCATGGGCCCCCTTCCCCCGGGAACCCCCTCATGGGAAAATTTAGACCACCGCCCCCCCAGAAGGCCCCCCAAAAAACCCCCTTTTTCCCCAAAAAAAATAGCCCATTTTGGGAAAGCCCTGCTTTTTAAACCACCCCTTACCCCCCCCTTTACCCATTCCAACGGGACCGCCACCCCCCCCAAACCCCCCCAAAAAAAACCCCCCCCCCTTTTCCCCGGAAAAAAACTACCCGCCCCCCTTCTGGGCCCTTTTAGGGCCCTTTTATAAACCCCCACCACTGTGCCCCTTTTAACGGGGAAACCCTCCCCCTTTCGGTTTTTAAACCCCCCCCAGCCACACCCCCAAAAAAAACCCCCCCTTTCCCCCAAAAAAACACCCCCCTTCGGGCCCCATTGGGGCCAACCCCCTATCAAAACCCCCCTCCAACTTTTCCACCTTTTCCGGAAACCCCCCCCCGGATTTTTCCCCGCCCCCACCAAGCCCCCCAAAAAAACTACGCCCTTTTCCCCAAAAAAAACCTCCCTAAACCCCCCCCCCACCCCCCACCCCCCTTTTTAAAAGCCCCCCAAAAACCCCCCCAAAATTAAAGGCCCCCCCCCCCAAAAACCCCCCCCTTTTTTTCCCCCCCCAAAAAAAACCCCCCCCCCCTTGGGGGGGTTTTAACCCCCTGGCAAACCCCCGCCACCGGGGCCCCCCCCCGAACCCCTTTTTTTTGGGGGGCCCCCCACCCCGCCACACCCCCCAAAAAACCACGCCCTTTTCCCAATTTTCTGACCCCCCGGATCGTGTTAAACCCCGGGATCACCCCCCCCCCACCACCCCTTTATTGGGAACCCTCCCACGTGGGTTTTCAGAGCCCCCCCTCCCACCCCGGCCCCCAAAAAAACAGGCCCTTTTTCCCCGGAACAAAAATCCCCGCCCCCCCTTTGGCCCCATTCGCCACCCCCATCAAACCCCCCCCTAAGGTCCCCCTCATGGGAACCATCCTCTATCTTTTTGGGCCCCCCCCCGCCACCCCCCCAAAACCCCACCTTTTCCCCAAAAAAGCCACCCCCCCGGCCCAAAACAGCCCTTCCCCCATAAACACCCCGCACGGGCCCCCTTTCCGAAAACCCCTCATTTTTGACCGGGGACCCCCCCAACCCCAAAAAAAAAACCCCCGGGTTTTTCCCCGGAAAAAAACTGACCCCCCCCCGGGCCAAACAGGCCCTTCCCAAAAACCCCCCCCCGGTTGCCACCTTCCAACCCCCCTCGGGGTTTCGCCACCCCCCCACCGCCCCCAAAAAAAACCCGCCCCCCCCGGGGAAAAACCCCCCTTTTCCCGGAATTAGACCACTCCCCCATCCCCCCACCGCACTGGGCCCCTTTAAAAAAAACCCCGTACTATTTCAAAGGACCCCCGCACCAACCCCCCAAACCCCCCGCCTTTGGGGGGGGGGGTTTTTTGGGATTTAGGATTTAATTGGGGGAAAACCCCCCCTTTTTTGGAAATTTTTTTCGATTTTGGGGAAAACAAAAAAAAACCCCTTTTGGAAAATAAAATTTATTTTAAGAAAACAAAAAAAAAATGGATGGATTTAAAAAAGAACCCCCTTTTTTTGGTTTTAACCACCCCATCCAAAGGGGAAAAAAAAAAAGGGTTTTTTAAAAAAAAAAATGGCCCCCCTAAATTTAGGGAAAATTTAAAAATAAAATTTATTATTGGGAAAAAGGAAGGGGATTTTAAGGGAGGGTAAAAAAGAACAAAAACCCTTTTTTTTTAAAAAAATGTTTTGTGAAGGAGGAATTTTAAACAAAAAAGGGGGATGGGAAAAATTATGGTTTTGGGGTTTTTTTTTTTTGGGCCCCCCCCCCCCCCCCCTTTCCCCCCCCAAAAACTACCGCCCTTTCCGGGGAAAATTTCCCCTTTCTATCACCGCCCCTCCCCTTCCACCCACGCCCCCCCTTACTTTTTTGAAACCCCACCCCCCCACCCCAAAAACACCCCTTTTTCCAAAAAACCCCCCCCCCTTTTGGTGCAGATTCAGGCCCCTCCTCATCAAACCACCCACTCGGGCTGTCCATTTCCTGGAACCATCTGCTATCGTATTTAAACCACCGCCACTCCCACCACACCCCAACACAACCACCCCTTTCCCAAAAAAAAACCCCCCCCCCCTGCGGGAATTGCGGGGCCCCTTCCCCCATCCCAAAAAACCGGGCCACCTTTCACTGGCCTCCTGGGTTGGGTTTTCGGGCCACCCCACTCCCCCACAGGCCCCCAAAAAAAAAAACGCCCCTTTTCCCTAAAAAAAAACCCCCCCCGCGGGGGGAATTCCCCCTCCCCCCCAAAAAGCCCCCCGGGGAAAATTTTCCCTTTTGGGCCACCGCATTGCAGCCCCCGCCCCCCCACCCCCCCCAAAAAAACCGCCCCTCCCGGGGGAAAAAACACCCCCTCGCCAATTGACCACTTTCTCTTAAAACCACCGGATGGGGGCCCCCTTTTCCCCAAACCCCCTCCGGGAACGGGCCCCCGCCACCCCCCCCCCCCCCCAAAAAAAAGGCCTTTTTCCCAAAAAAACCACCGCCCTTTCTTGGCCCGGTTGTCCCCCCACCCCCCCCCCTTCCCCTTTTTTAAAAAAACCCCCCCCCGGGGTTTTTGGGCCCCGCCACTCCCCCCAACCCCCAAAAACCCAAAAAAACCCCCTTCCCAAATAACACCTGCCCCCCCTCTGGGCAGAGCAAACCCTTTTCCCCCAACCCCCCCCCTCGCCCTTTTCCCCCTTTAGCGGCCTCCGGCTCGTGGTTTTCAACACCGGGCCCCCACCCCCCCAACAAAAAAAAGGCCCTTTTGAAAAAACCCCCACTTCCTTCCCCGAGCCCTTTTCCCTTTTAAAACCCACCGCCTGGGGCCCCCCAGGACCTCCCCTAAAAATTTTCGGGCCCCCCCACGCCCCCCCCCCAAAAAAAACCCCCTTCCCCAAAAGCCCACCCCCCCACCCCAACAGCCCTTCCCCCATAACCCCCCACCCCCAACCACAAAATTTTTTAACCCCCCTCTACGGGATTTTTAGACCGGGACTAAACCCCGCCCCCCCCCAAACCACCCCCGCCCCAAAAAAACCACCCCCCCTTCCTGGAGTTAGACCTCCCCAAACCCCCATTCCCCGGGCCACCTTTCTAAAAATCCCCCCTTTAATTTTGGCCCCCCCTCCCCCGGGGGGGCCCCCCCCCCCCTTTTCCGGGAAAAAAAAAACCCCCCCCCCCCTCAGGGAAAAACCCCCCTTTTAAAACCCCGCCGGTTTGCCACCTTTATTAACCATCCTCTATCGGGATTTCAGGCCCCCCCACCCCCCCCAAGGCCCCCAAAACCCCACGCCCTTTTCCCGAAAAAACTACCCCCCTCTTGGGAATTGGGAACCACTTCCCCCTATCAAACCACCACCTACTTGCCACCTTCATCGGGAAACCCCCACGGTTTTCCCCCCCACCCCCCCACCCCCCCAAAAAAACACCCCTTTTCCCTGGGTAAAACTGTCCCTTCCCCAATAACCCCCTTTTCCCCCTTTTATGGACCTTTCTCTGGGCACCCACGGATTTCCCCCCCACCCCCCCCCCCCCCCCCCCAAAAAACCACGCCCCCCGGAACAAACCCCCCCGCTCGCGTTCGGCACCCCCAAACCCACCCCCTTTTTTCCCCCTTCCCCCCCCCGCCGAAAACACACCCCAAAAACCACGCCCCCCCAATAGCTTTTTTTTGAAAACACTCCCCCTTTCGGCAATTCCCCGGGCCCTTTTTTCCCCCCCACCCACCCGGCCCCCCACGGGGGGGGGGAACAGTTGGCCCGGGACCCACCCCCCCCCCCTACCCCGGGGCCCCCCTTTTGGGAAAAAACCACCCGGGTTGGGGGGGGCACCCGCCCACAAACCCCCCCTTTTTATTTGGGCCCCCGGGAAATTAAAGTAAAAAAAAAATTTTTTAAAAATTTATTTTATTTAAAATAAACCCCCCCCCCCCCCGCCCCCCTTCACTTACCTCCGTATTTTTGGTTTTCAAGCCCCCCCCCCACCACGGCCCCAAAAAAAAAAGGCCCTTTTTCCCCGGGGGAAAATCCCCGCCCCCCCCCGCCAACAAATCCTTTTTCCACAAAAACCCACTCGGGACGGGCCCTTTTAATGGGAAACCCCCCCTAGGGTTTTTGGGGCCCCAACCCAACCCCCCCACAAAAAACCAAAAGGGGGGGGGGGGGGCCCCCCCCAAAAAAACCCCCCCTTCCCGGGGGGGGGGGGAAACTTCCCCCTACAAACCCCCACCTTTACCCTTTAAAATTTCGGGAACCCCCCCTTTTTTAAACCCCCCACTCCCCCCCCGCCCCCCAAAAAACACCCCTTTTCCCCGGGAAAAAACCCCCCCCCTCGCGAAACCACCCTTTTCTTAACCTCCCACTTTTGGGGGACCCCCCCAAAGACCCCCCTTTTCAAAGCCGCCCTCCCCCAAGGCCCCCCAAAAAAAACCCTTTTCCCAAAAACTACCCACCCCTTCTGGGGAACCCCCTCCTCCCCCGCCCCCACCCCACCTTTTCCCGGAAACCCCTTTTCGGGTTTCGGGCCCCCGGGGACTCCCCCACACCCCAAACCCCCCAAAAAGCCCTTTCCCTGAAAAAACCCCCCCCTTTTGGAATTGGGGGCCCCCCCCCACACCCCACCCAAACACTGGCCCCTTTTATCTGGCCCCATCCGCACTGATTTTTAACCCCCGAAACCCCCCAAACCCCCCCCCAAAAACGTTTTCCCCAAAAACACCCCCCCCCGCCAAAAAAAGCCCTTTCCCCCAAAACCCCCTTTCCCAAGGGCCCTTTCTCGAACCCCGGTTCGTTTTAAAAAAAAAAAAAAAAAGGGACCCCACCCCACCCCCCAAAACCAACTCCCCCCTTTTCCCCCAATAAAAAACTCCCCACCCGCTTGGGGGGACTTTCTCTAAAAACCCCCTTCCATGGGTTTTGGGGCCCCCGCTTTCGGATTTCAAAACACCGCCCCCCCCCCAAAAACCCCCCCCTTTGAAAAAACCCCCCCCCCCGCGTCGGACCCTTCCCCCCCTTAACCCCGCGTATTTTCCCCCCCCGGGACCCCACCCAAAAAATTTTCCCGCCCCCCTCCCCCGCCCCCCAAAACCCCGGCCCCTTTTTTTCCCAAAAAAACCCCCCCCCCTTCTCGGCCAAACAAACCCCTTTAAACCGCCCCTACGGGGGCCCCCAAAAACCCCCCTTTTTTTTAACCGCCCCCTCCCCAACCCCCCCCCAAAATCGGGCCCTTCCCGGGAAAAAAAACCCGCCCCCCCTCATTTTAAACCACGCCCCAACCCCCTAACCCCCCTTTTTTCGGGGAAAATCCCCCCGTTCAGGCCCCGCCCTGCCAGCCCCGCCCCCACAAAACCACCCTTCCCCCAAAAAACCACCCCCCCCTTTTGGTCAGAAGGGGCACTTTTCCCACAAAAAGCCCGACCCCAAAAATTACCTTACAAAAAACCGCTTTTTGGGTTTTTCAAACCCCCCCACCCCCCCGGGCCCCCAGCCCCCGGGGAAAAAAAACCCCCCCCCCCTCCAAACAAAACACCCTTTTTTCAAAAACCCCCCCACCCGGGCCACCTTTTCCAACCCCTCTTCAAACGGGGGCCCCCCATCCACCCCCGCCCCCCCAAACCACCCCTTTTCCGGAAAAACCCCCCCACTTTGGGGGGGGTCCCCCCCCCGCCCCCCCCCCCCCCCCCCCCCCCCCCCCCCCCCCCCCCCCCCCCCCCCCCCCCCCCCCCCCCCCCCCCCCCCCCCCCCCCCCCCCCCCCCCCCCCCCCCCCCCCCCCCCCCCCCCCCCCCCCCCCCCCCCCCCCCCCCCCCCCCCCCCCCCCCCCCCCCCCCCCCCCCCCCCCCCCCCCCCCCCCCCCCCCCCCCCCCCCCCCCCCCCCCCCCCCCCCCCCCCCCCCCCCCCCCCCCCCCCCCCCCCCCCCCCCCCCCCCCCCCCCCCCCCCCCCCCCCCCCCCCCCCCCCCCCCCCCCCCCCCCCCCCCCCCCCCCCCCCCCCCCCCCCCCCCCCCCCCCCCCCCCCCCCCCCCCCCCCCCCCCCCCCCCCCCCCCCCCCCCCCCCCCCCCCCCCCCCCCCCCCCCCCCCCCCCCCCCCCCCCCCCCCCCCCCCCCCCCCCCCCCCCCCCCCCCCCCCCCCCCCCCCCCCCCCCCCCCCCCCCCCCCCCCCCCCCCCCCCCCCCCCCCCCCCCCCCCCCCCCCCCCCCCCCCCCCCCCCCCCCCCCCCCCCCCCCCCCCCCCCCCCCCACTCGACACTGGTGCCACCTTTCATCTGGAACCTCCGCGTTCGTATTTTCAGAGCCACCGCCCCCTCCCCGCCACAGGCCCCCAAAAACAAACCACGCCCTTTTCCCGCAAAGAAAACTCACCGCCCCGCTTCTGGGTGCAATTGCAGAGCACTTCCTCTATCAAACCAGCCCACTCGTAAATGGGCCACCTTTCATCTGGAACCCTCCTCGTTCGGATTTTCAGGAGCCACCGCCACTCCCACCACAGCCCCCAAACACAAACCACGCCCTTTTCCCTGGAAGAAAACACCCCCTCCTTCTGGGCAGATTGCAGAGCCACTTCCCCTATCAAACCACCCACTCGACTGGCCACCTTTCATCTGGGAACCATCCTGCTACGTGATTTTCAGAGCCAGCCGGCCACTCCCAGCCACAGCCCCCAAACACAAACACGGCCCTTTTCCCTGAAGTAAGACTGACCGCCTCCCCTCTGGCTGGGAGATTGCAGACCACTTGCCTCTATCAACCCCCGACTGCACTGGTGCCACTTTCATCTGGAACCCCTGCGTATCGTGATTTTCAGGGGCCACCGGCCACTCCAGCCACAGGCCCCGAACACAAACCACGGGCCCCTTTTTCCCCGCAAAGAAAACCACCCCCCCGCTTCTCTGGCAGATTGCAGGGGACACTTCCTCATCAAACCACCCGACTCGTACTGGTCCACCTTTCATCTGGAACCATCCTGCGTATCGTGGATTTTCAGAGCCAGCCGCCACCCCACCACAGCCCCCAAACACAAACCGCCCTTCCCTGGGAATAAAAATGACCTCCCGTCATCTGGTGGGAGATTGAGGAGCCCTTGCCTCTATCAACCGCCCACTCGGCACGGTGCCACCTTTCATCTGGAACCATCCTGCGTATCGTGATTTTTCAGGAGCCAGCCCACTCCCAGCCACAGGCCCCAACACAAACCAGGCCCTTTTCCCTGCAAAGAAAACTCACCGCCCCGCTCTGGGTGGGAGATTGCAGAGCCCTTGCCTCATCAAACCCGCCCACTCGGTACTGTGCCACCTTTCCTCTGGACCATCCTGCTATCGTGATTTTCAGGAGCCACCGCCACTCCCACCACAGCCCCCGAACACAAACCACGGGCCCTTTTCCCTGAATAAACTACCTGCCCTCATCTGGCTGGGAGATTGCAGGACCACTTGCCTCTATCAATCCACCCGACTCGACACTGTGCCACCTTCATCTGGAACCATCCTGCTATCGTGGGTTTTCAGGACCACCGCCACTCCCAGCCACAGGGCCCCCAACACAAACCACGGCCCTTTTCCCTGAAGTAAACTGACCTGCCCGTCACTGGCTGGCAATTGGCAGGAGCCACTGCCTCTATCAAGGAGCCGACTGGACTGGTGCCACCTTTCATCGGAACCATCCTGCTATCGGATTTTTCAGAGCCAGCCGCCACTGCCAGCCACAGGCCCCCGAACACAAACCACGCCTTTCCCTGGCAAAGAAAACTCACCCCCCCGCTTCTGGCTGGGAATTGCAGGACCCCTTGCCTCATCAAACCCCCCCGACTCGTACTGGGGCCACCTTTCATCTGGAACCATCCTGCTTACGTGATTTTCAGGAGCCACCGCCACTCCCACCACAGCCCCCAAACACAAACCACGCCCTTTTCCCTGGAAAAAAACCACCCGCCCGCTCTGGGTGGCAATTGCAGGAGCCACTTCCTCTAAACAATCCACCCACTCGCACTGGTGCCACCTTCATCTGAACCATCCTGCGTATCGTGTTTCAGAGCCCGCCGGCCACTCCCAGCCACAGCCCCCAACACAAACCACGCCCTTTTCCCTGGCAAAGAAACTCACCGCCCCCTTGGGTGGCAGATTTCAGGACCCTTGCCTCTATCAAACCAGCCCGACTCACTGGTGCCAAACCTTCATCTGGGAACCTCCTGCGTATCTGGATTTTCAGGAGCCAGCCGGCCACTCCCCCCACAGCCCCCAACACAAACCACCCCTTTTTCCCCGGAAAAAAAACGACCTCCCGCATCTGGCTCAGATTGGGAGAGCCACTTCCTCTATCAATCCACCCACTCGACTGGGGCCACCTTTCATCTGGGAACCATCCTGCGTATCGTGGATTTTCAGGGGCCACCGCCACTCCCCCACAGCCCCAACACAAACCACGCCCTTTTCCCTGGAAGTAAACTACCTGCCCTCATCTGGTGGCAGATTGCAGGAGCCACTTGCCTCTATCAATCCACCCGACTCGCACTGGTTCCACCTTCATCTGGGAACCATCCTGCGTATCGTGGGTTTCAGAGCCACCCCACTGCCACCACAGGCCCCAAACACAAACACGGGCCCTTTTCCCTGGGAAAGAAACTCACCCGCCCGCTTTTGCTGCAATTGCAGGAGCCACTTGCCTCTATCAAACCAGCCCCACTCGGTACTGTGCCACCTTTCATCTGGAACCATCCTGCTATCGTGATTTTCAGGAGCCACCGGCCACTCCCAGCCACAGGGCCCCCCAAACAAACTACGCCCTTTCCCCGAAGAAAACTGACCTGCCCGTCATCTGGCTGCAGATTGCAGGAGCCACTTCCTCTATCAAACCACCCGACTCGGAAATGGTCCACCTTTCATCTGGGGAAACCCCCTCGTATCGTGATTTTCAGGACCACCGGGCCACTCCCAACCACAGCCCCCAACACAAACTACGGCCCTTTTCCCCGAAAAACGACCTGCCCGTTCATCTGGGCAGATTGCAGGCCCTTTCCTCATCAATCAGCCCGACTCGCACTGGTCCACCTTTCATCTGGGGAAAAATCCTCGTATCGTGATTTTCAGGAGCCGCCGCCACTGCCAGCCCGGCCCCCGAACACAAACCCCGGCCGTTTTCCGGAAAAAACTACCGCCCGCTCTGGCTGGGAGATTAGGGGGACACTTCCTCTATCAAACCACCCACCGTACTGGTGCCACCCTTCCTGAACCATCCTGCAAATGGGATTTTCAGGGGACCGGCCCCCAGCCCAGCCCCCAGAACACAAACCACGCCCTTTTCCCTAAGAAACTACCTCCCGTCTCTGGCTGCAGATTGCAGAGCACTTGCCTCTAAACATCCACCCGACTTACTGGTGCCACCTTTCATCTGGGAACCATCCTGCTATCTGGTTTCAGAGCCAGCCGGCCACTGCCAGCCACACCCCAACACAAACCACGCCCTTTTCCCTGAAAGAACTACCTCCCCCTTCTGCTGCAGATTGGAAACACTTCCTCTATCAACCAGCCGACTCGGTATGTCCACCTTTCATCTGGAACCCCTGCTACGTGGGTTTTTAGAGCCACCGGCCACTCCAGGCCCAGGCCCGAAAAAAAACCACGGCCCTTTCCCTGAATAAACTACCTGCCCGCTTCGGGGTGGCGATGCAGGCCACTGCCTCTATCAACCCCCCGACTCGGACGGTCCACATTTACTGGAACCATCCTGCGTATCGGGATTTCGATGAGCCCCCCACTCCAGCCACAGGGCCCCCAACACAAACCACGGCCTTTCCCTGAAAGAAAACTACCGCCCCTCTCTGGCAGATTAAACCACTTCCCCTATCAACCACCCGACCGAAATGGGGCCACCTGTCATCTGGACATCCTGCTATCTGATTTTCAGGACCCCCGCCATACCACTAGCTCCCTGAAAGGGCACCCAAAACCACGGCCCTTTTCCCCCTGCAAGAAAACTTTTTCCACCGCCCCGTTCTGCTGGCAGATTGAAGGAGCACCATCCACCTATTCAAACCAAGGGCCCCACTCTTACCGTGCCACCTTTCTCCGGAACCATTTTTTGCTTGTGGATTTTCGGAGCCTGCCCAAATCCCACCAATGCCCGAACACAAACCACGCCGGTGTTTCCCTGCAATCAAAACCTGACCTTCCGCCCGTGATTTTTGGCCTGGCTGCATTGGGCCGGCCCCGCTCCCAAAACCACGATCGAATGTCCCAATAAGTGGACCATCCTCTCGATTTTCAGAGCAGCCCGCAACTGCCAGCCAAGACCCCAACATCAACTTCCAGGCCTTTTTTCCTAGTGGATGCCCCGCCCCTAAATCCCATAGCGACCCATTAGGAGCCCTTGCCGTCTTATCAAGTCGCCCCAATCTCAGCAGATGCCACCTTTCTTCCGGAAAACCTTTGTTCGGGGTTGGAGCCGCCGCCCTGCCAGCCAAGGCCCCCGAAACACAACCACGGCCTTTTGGCAAGCTCCAAACTCCCCCCGCCCGCTTTCCCTTGTTTTGGCGTGCGGAGACCTTCCCCTAAAACCACCCATCGGATGTCCCAAAAACCCATTTCCATCGTGGGACATGGCGTTCTGAATTTCAGCCAGCCGGCCAAAATCCCAAGCCAATTTTGGCCGGCGGGCCCCCCAAAACCCCAAAAACGCCCTTTCCCAATAAAAGCCCGTCCGTGGGGAGTTGAAGACCATGCTCTTCAATCCGCCCACCAACGCGTGATTTTTTTTCCGAAAACCTGTGTTGTGTTTCAGGGCCTTCGACTGCCGCCCGCCCCCGAAAAACCCCCACGGCCCTTTTCCCCAGATAAATGCCCCATCGGCGGCGATTGATAGCCCCAATTGCCCTCAACTCCCCCCAAAAGCGGGAATTACCTTCCTGGAAAACCTGCATTGTTTTCGGACCTGCCGGGGGCCCTGCCCAAACCACCCAAAGTCCCAAAAAACCAGTCCTCCCTGAAAAAGCCTCAACCCGCCCCGATTCTGGCTCAGATTCCCGGAGGCCTTTTGGTTAACGCCCGACTGGATCCCCGTGAAAAACCAAACCTTTCCAGTGAAATCCCGTAATCTGGTTTTAAGGGGCAACGCCCTCATCCCACCAAAGGCATTTCCCAAAAACCGGTTTTTCCTTTGGGGAACCCCCCCGCCCCCTTTCCCAGATGAGGGACCTTCCCGCTATTGAAACCAGCCCCGAACTCGACGGGGCCATTTCTTCCGGGAAAACCATGGTTTGGTTGGTTTCCGTACCAGCCCGCAGTTTCCCACAAAGGCCCAAACCACAACTAGGCCCTTTCCCCTGGAGAGTAAACTGCCTGCCGTATTGGCTGGCCGTTGCAGAGCCCTTTCCTCCCAAATCCCATCCAGATGTCACTGTGCCAACCATTCACTGGGAAATCCTCCTGCCCTTCGTGTTTTTCCCGGAGCCAGGTTCCGGCCCTGCAGGGCCCGGGCCCCCAAACCCCAACCAGGTTTCCAAGAAATACCTCCGTCATGCGGCGATTGATAGAGCATTCCCTCAATCCACCCGATACGCATCATCTTCCTGGCCGTATTGTTGGATTTTGGAGGGCCCGGCCCTAAAAACCACATACCAGAGGGTTCCCCAATGAAAAGGCCCATCCCTCGGGGTTTTATAAGGAATGCTCCTCAATCGCCAGCCCAAAGGGGGTATTTTCTTTCCAGGGAAAACCTTTTTTTTGGCCTTGGGGGGGGCCGCGGGTCCGAAAAACATACGCAGGGTGGGTTTCCCAATAAAGGGGGTCACCATGCCCATCGGCTGGTTTTAATAGAGGAATGGCTCCTGCAATCTGCACCAGAGCGGCGGTATTTTCTTCCAGAAAAGGGCCCTGTTTGGGGTTGGGCCTGCTGGGATGCCGGGTGGCTCCTAAAATCACATACCAGGATGTTCCCAGATGAAAGTGCACCATGCCGAATCGGGCTGGATTGATAGAGGGAAATGGCTCCTGCAATCTCCACAGATGACGCAGTCAGTTTTACTTCCAGAAAAGGGGCCGTAGTTTGTTTGGGGGCCCGTGGCTGGATGGCCGCTGGCTCCTGAAAATCCACGTACGCAGGGTGGGTTTCCCCAAAGAAAGTGCACCAGTCCATCGGCTTTTTGATAAGCAAGTGCTCCTGCAATCGCCACCAAAGAGCAGTCGTTTTACTTCCAGGAAAAAGGGTCCGAGTCGGCTGTTGATAGAGAATGCTCCTGCAATCTCCACCAAACGCGGTGAGTTTTTTTCCAGGAAAAGGCCGTGTTTGTGTTGGGCCTGTGCTGGATGGCCGCGCTCCTGAAATCCACGATACGCAGATGTTCCCAATGAAAGTGCACCAGTGCCGAGTCGCTGTTTGATAGAGCAATGCTCCTGCAATCTGCCAGCCAAAGCGGCAGTATTTTATTCCAGAAAAGGCCTGTTTTTTGGGCCTGTGCTGAGTGCCCTGGCTCCTGAAAATCCACATACCAGATGGTTCCCAGATGAAAGGTGGCACCAGTCCAGTCGGCTGTTTGATAAGCAAGTGCTCCTGCAATCTGCCACCAAACGGGTATTTTATTCCAGAAAAGGCCGTTTTGTTTGGCCTGTGCTGAGTGCCGCTGCTCCTGAAAATCCACGATACCAGATGGTTCCCAGATGAAAGTGCACCATGCCGATCGGCTGATTGATAGAGCAAGTCTCCTGCAATCTGCCAGCCAAACGGCAGTCAGTTTTACTTCCAGGAAAAGGCCGTTTGTGTTGGGCCTGTGCTGGAGTGCCGCTGCTCCTGAAAATCCACATACGCAGATGTTCCCAATGAAAGTGGCACCATGCCGAGTCGGCTGATTATAGAGCAATGCTCCTGCAATCTGCCACCAAATGGCGGCAGTTTTATTCCAGGAAAAGCCGTGTTTTTTGGCCTGTGCTGAGTGCCGCTGCTCCTAAAATCCACATACCAGATGTTCCCAATAAAGTGCACCAGTGCCATCGGCTGTTTGATAGAGCAAGTGCTCCTGCAATCTGCCACCAAATGCAGTCTATTTTGTTTCCAGAAAAGCCGTAGTTTGTTTGGCCTGTGCTGAGTGGCCGCTGCTCCTGAAAATCCACGATACCAGATGTTCCCAGATGAAAGTGCACCAGTCCGATCCTGATTGATAGAGCAAGTGCTCCTGCAATCTGCCACCAGAAGCGCAGTCATTTTACTTCCAGAAAAGGCCGTGTTTTGTTGGCCTTGGCTGAGTGCCGCTGCTCCTAAAATCCACATACGCAGATGTTCCCAATAAAGTGCACCAGTCCGAGTCGCTGTTGATAAGCAAGTGCTCCTGCAATCTGCCACCAAAGGCGGATTTTCTTCCAGAAAAGCCGTTTTGTTTCGGGCCTTGCTGATGGCCGCTGCTCCTGAAAATCCACATACGCAGATGTTCCCAATGAAAGGTGCACCATGCCAGTCGGCTGTTGATAGAGCAAGTGCTCCTGCAATCTGCCACCAGATACGGCAGTATTTTACTTCCAGGAAAAGGCCGTATTTGTGTTCGGGCCTGTGCTGGAGTGCCGCTGGCTCCTGAAAATCCACATACCAGATGTTCCCAGATAAAGTGGCACCATGCCGATCGGCTGTTGATAAGCAAGTGCTCCTGCAATCTGCCACCAATACGCAGTCATTTTACTTCCAGGAAAAGGCCGTGATTGTTTCGGCCTGTGCTGATGCCGCTGCTCCTAAAATCCACGATACCAGATGTTCCCAATGAAAGTGCACCATGCCGATGCGCTGTTGATAGAGCAATGCTCCTGCAATCTGCCACCAAAGGCAGTCATTTTACTTCCAGAAAAGCCGTGTTTTGTTGGCCTGTGCTGAGTGCCGCGCTCCTGAAAATCCACGATACCAGATGGTTCCCAATGAAAGTGCACCAGTCCAGTCGGCTGTTTATAAGCAATGCTCCTGCAATCTGCCAGCCAAACGGTCAGTTTTTACTTCCAGGAAAAGGCCGTGTTTTTTCGCCTGTGCTGGGATGCCGCTGCTCCTGAAAATCCACATACCAATGGTTCCCAATGAAAGTGCACCATGCCGAGTCGGCTGTTGATAGAGAAGTGCTCCTGCAATCTGCCAGCCAAACGCAGTCTATTTTACTTCCAGAAAAGGCCGTAGTTTTGTTCGGGCCTGTGCTGAGTGCCGCTGCTCCTGAAAATCCACGATACCAGATGTTCCCAATGAAAGGTGCACCAGTCCATCGCTGTTTGATAGAGCAAGTGCTCCTGCAATCTCCAGCCAAAGCGGGCGAGTTTTCTTTGCCAGGAAAAGGCCGTGTTTGTGTTCGGGCCTTGCTGGATGCCGCTGCTCCTGAAAATCCACATACCAGATGTTCCCAATGAAAGTGCACCATGCCGAGTCGCTGGTTGATAGAGCAAGTGGCTCCTGCAATCTGCCAGCCAAGACGGCAGTCATTTACTTCCAGAAAGCCGTATTTGTTTGGCCTTGGCTGAGTGGCCGCTGCTCCTGAAAATCCACATACCAGATGTTCCCAGATGAAAGGTGCACCATGCCGAGTCGGCTGGTTTGATAGAGGCAAGTGCTCCTGCAATCTCCACCAAACGGGTGATTTTTTGCCAGGAAAAGCCGTGTTTTGTGTTCGGCCTGTGCTGAGTGCCGCTGCTCCTGAAAATCCACGATACCAGATGTTCCCAGATAAGTGCACCATGCCATCGGCTGTTTGATAGAGCAATGCTCCTGCAATCTGCCACCAAAGGCAGTCATTTTACTTCCAGGAAAAGCCGTATTTTGTTTGGGCCTGTGCTGAGTGCCGCTGCTCCTGAAAATCCACGATACCAGATGTTCCCAATGAAAGGTGCACCAGTGCCAGTCGGCTGTTGATAGAGCAAGTGCTCCTGCAATCTGCCAGCCAAACGGCGTGATTTTTCCAGGAAAAGGCCGTGGTTTGTTCGGGCCTGTGCTGGAGTGCCGCTGCTCCTGAAAATCCACATACCAGATGTTCCCAATGAAAGTGCACCATGCCAGTCGGCTGTTTGATAGAGCAAGTGCTCCTGCAATCTGCCACCAAAGCGGCAGTCAGTTTTACTTCCAGAAAAGGCCGTGTTTGTGTTCGGGCCTGTGCTGGAGTGCCGCTGGCTCCTGAAAATCCACATACGCAGATGTTCCCAATGAAAGTGCACCATGCCGAGTCGCTGGTTTGATAAGCAATGGCTCCTGCAATCTGCCAGCCAGAAGCAGTTATTTTTCCAGAAAAGGCCTGTTGTGTTCGGCCTGTGCTGGAGTGCCGCTGCTCCTGAAAATCCACGATACCAGATGTTCCCAGATGAAAGTGCACCATGCCATCGGCTGTTGATAGAGGCAAGTGCTCCTGCAATCTGCCACCAATGACGGCAGTCATTTTACTTCCAGAAAAGGCCTGTTTGTTGGGCCTGTGGCTGATGCCGCTGCTCCTAAAATCCACGATACCAGATGGTTCCCAATGAAAGTGCACCATCCGATCGGCTGATTGATAGAGCAAGTGCTCCTCAATCTGCCACCAAACGGCAGTCATTTTTCTTCCAGAAAAGGCCGTATTTGTTTGGCCTGTGCTGGAGTGCCGCTGCTCCTGAAAATCCACATACCAGATGTTCCCAATGAAAGGTGCACCATGCCGAGTCGGCTGGTTTGATAGAGGCAATGGCTCCTGCAATCTGCCAGCCAAACGGTCAGTTTTACTTCCAGAAAAGGCCGTAGTTTGTGTTCGGCCTGTGGCTGGGATGTCCGCTGCTCCTGAAAATCCACGATA
>NW_026992795.1:0-31081 GCF_028769735.1 Zonotrichia leucophrys gambelii
GGCTGGCAGATTGCAGGAGCCACTTGCCTCTATCAATCCAGTCCGACTCAGCTCTGGTGCCACCTTTCATCTGGGAACCATCCTGCGTATCGTGGATTTTCAGGAGCCAGCCGGCCACTCCCAGCCACAGGCCCCCAAACAAAAACTACGGCCCTTTTCCCTGGAATTAAAACTGACCTGCCCGTCATCTGGCTGGCAGATTGCAGGAGCCACTTGCCTCTATCAATCCAGCCCGACTTGGCACTGGTGCCACCTTTCATCTGGGAACCATCCTGCGTATCGTGGATTTTCTGGAGGCAGCCGGCCACTCCCAGCCACAGGCCCCCGAACACAAGCCACGGCCCTTTTCCCTGGCAAACAAGTCTTGAACCACCCGCTTCTGGCTGGCAGATTGCAGGAGCCACTTGCCTCTATCAACCAGCCCGACTTGGCACTGGTGCCACCTTGTCATAGGACCATCCCCGTATCGTGGATTTTCAGGAGCCAGCCGGCCACCCCCAGCCACAGGCCCCCGAACACAAACTACGGCCCTTTTCCCTGGAAGTAAAACTGACCTGCCCGTAATCTGGCTGGCAGATTGCAGGAGCCACTTGCCTCTATCAATCCAGCCCGACTGGCACTGGTGCCACCTTTCATCTGGGAACCATCCTGCGTATGTGGATTTTCAGGAGCCAGCCGGCCACTCCCAGCCACAGCCCCCGAACACAAACCACGGCCCTTTTCCCTGGAAGTAAAACTGACCTTGCCCGTCTCTGGCTGGCAGATTGCAGGAGCCACTTGCCTCTATCAATCCAGCCCGACTTGGCACTGGTGCCACCTTTCATCTGGGAACCATCCTGCGTATCGTGGATTTTCAGGAGCCAGCCGGCCACTCCCAGCCACAGGCCCCCAAACACAAACCACGGCCCTTTTCCCTGGCAAAGAAAACTCACCCGCCCCGCTTCTGGCTGGCAGATTGCAGGAGACACTTCCCTCTATCAAACCAGCCTGACTCGGCACTGGTGCCACCTTTCATCTGGGAACCATCCTGTGTATCGTGGATTTTCAGGAGCCAACCGGCCACTCCCAGCCACAGGCCCCCAAACAAATACTACGGCCCTTTTCCCTGGAATAAAAACTGACCTGCCCATCATCTGGCTGGCAGATTGCAGGACCCACTTGCCTCTATCAAACCAGCCCGACTTGGCACTGGTGCCACCTTGGGTCTGGGAACCATCCTGCGTATCGTGGATTTTCAGGAGCCAGCCGGCCACTCCCAGCCACAAGTCCCCAAAAAAATCTACGGCCCTTTTCCCTGGAAGTAAAACTGACCTGCCCATCATCTGGCTGGCACATTGCAGCAGCCACTTGGTAATATCAAACCTGCCCAACTTGGCACTGGTGCCACCTTTCATCTGGAACCATCCTGCGTATCGTGGATTTCAGGAGCCAGCCGGCCACTCCCAGCCACAGGCCCCCGAACAAAACCACGGCCCTTTTCCCTGGAAGTAAATCTGACCTGCCCGTCATCTGGCTGGCAGATTGCAGGAGCCACTTGCCTCTATCAATCCAGCCCGACTCGGCACTGGTGCCACCTTTCATCTGGGAACCATCCTGCGTATCGTGGATTTTCAGGAGCCAGCCGGCCACCCCAGCCACAGGCCCCCGAACACAAACTACGGCCCTTTTCCCTGGAAGTAAAACTGACCTGCCCGTCATCTGGCTGGCAGATTGCAGGAGCCACTTGCCTCTATCAATCCCGACTCGGCACTGGTGCCACCTTTCATCTGGGAACCATCCTGCGTATCGTGGATTTTCAGGAGCCAGCCGGCCACTCCCAGCCACAGGCCCCCGAACACAAACTACGGCCCTTTTCCCTGGAATAAAACTACCTGCCCCTTCTGGCTGGCAGATTGCAGGAGCCACTTGCCTCTATCAAACCAGCCCGACTCGCACTGGTGCCACCTTTCATCTGGGAACCATCCTGCGTATCGTGGATTTTCAGGAGCCAGCCGGCCACTCCCAGCCACAGGCCCCCGAACAAAACCACGGCCCTTTTCCCTGGAAAAAAACTACCTGCCCGTCATCTGGCTGGCAGATTGCAAGGACCACTTGCCTCTATCAAACCAGCCCGACTCGGCACTGGTGCCACCTTTCATCTGGGAACCATCCTGCGTATCGTGGGTTTTCAGGAGCCAGCCGGCCACTCCCAGCCACAGGCCCCCAACACAAACTACGGCCCTTTTCCCTGGAAGTAAAACTGACCTGCCCGTCATCTGGCTGGCAGATTGCAGGAGCCACTTGCCTCTATCAATCCAGCCCGACTGGCACTGGTGCCACCTTTCATCTGGGAACCATCCTGCGTATCGTGGATTTTCAGGAGCCAGCCGGCCACTCCCAGCCACAGGCCCCCGAAACAAACACGGCCCTTTTCCCTGGAAGTAAAACTGACCTGCCCGTTCTGGCTGGCAGATTGCAGGAGCCACTTGCCTCTATCAAACCAGCCCGACTGGCACTGGTGCCACCTTTCATCTGGAACCATCCTGCGTATCGTGGATTTTCAGGAGCCAGCCGGCCACTCCAGCCACAGGCCCCGAAACACAAACCACGGCCCTTTTCCCTGGAAAAACACCGCCCGTCTCTGGCTGGCAGATTGCAGGAGCCACTTCTCTATCAACCAGCCCGACTCGGCACTGTGCCACCTTTCATCTGGGAACCATCCTGGTATCGTGGATTTTCAGGAGCCAGCCGGCCACTCCAGCCACAGGCCCCAAACAAAACTACGGCCCTTTTCCCTGAAGTAAAACTGACCTGCCCTCATTCTGGCTGGCAGATTGCAGGAGCCACTTGCCTCTATCAACCAGCCCGACTTGGCACTGGTGCCACCTTTCATCTGGGAACCATCCTGCGTATCGTGGATTTTCAGGAGCCAGCCGGCCACTCCAGCCACAGGCCCCAAACAACACAAAAAAACTACCGCCCGCTTCTGGCTGGCAGATTGCAGGAGCCACTTGCCTCTATCAAACCAGCCCGACTGGCACTGGTGCCACCTTTCATCTGGGAACCATCCTGCGTATCGTGGATTTTCAGGAGCCAGCCGGCCACTCCCAGCCACAGGCCCCAACAAATACCGGCCCTTTTCCTGGAATAAAAACTGACCTGCCCTCTTCTGGCTGGCAGATTGCAGGAGCCACTTGCTCTATCAAACCAGCCCGACTTGGCACTGGTGCCACCTTTCATCTGGGAACCATCCTGCGTATTGTGGATTTTCAGGAGCCAGCCGGCCACTCCCAGCCACAAGGCCCCAAACAATCTACGGCCCTTTTCCCTGGAAGTAAAACTGACCTGCCCATCATCTGGCTGGCAATTGCAGAGCCACTTGGCTTATCAACCAGCCCGAACTGTGCACTGGTGCCACCTTTCATCTGGGAACCATCCTGCGTATCGTGGATTTTCAGGAGCCAGCGGCCACTCCAGCCACAGGCCCCCGAACAAAACCTACGGCCCTTTTCCCTGGAAGAAAACTCACCGCCCGCATTCTGGCTGGCAGATTGCAGGAGCCACTTGCCTCTATCAACCAGCCCGACTTCGGCACTGGTGCCACCTTTCATCTGGGAACCATCCTGCGTATCGTGGATTTTCAGGAGCCAGCCGGCCACTCCCAGCCACAGGCCCCCAACACAAACCACGGCCCTTTTCCCTGGCAAAAAAACTACCGCCCCGCTTCTGGCTGGCAGATTGCAGGAGCCACTTGCCTCTATCAAACCAGCCCGACTCGGCACTGGTGCCACCTTTCATCTGGGAACCATCCTGCGTATCGTGGATTTTCAGGAGCCAGCCGGCCACTCCAGCCACAGGCCCCAAACAAAACTACGGCCCTTTCCCTGGAATTAAAACTGACCTGCCCATCTTCTGGCTGGCAGATTGCAGGAGCCACTCCCTCTCAAACCAGCCCAACTTGGCACTGGTGCCACCTTTCATCTGGGAACCATCCTGCGTATCGTGGATTTTCAGGAGCCAGCCGGCCACTCCCAGCCACAGGCCCCCGAACACAAACCACGGCCCTTTTCCCTGGCAACAAAACTACCTGCCCGTCTTCTGGCTGGCAGATTGCAGGAGCCACTTGCCTCTATCAAACCAGCCCGACTTGGCACTGGTGCCACCTTTCATCTGGGAACCATCCTGCGTATCGTGGATTTTCAGGAGCCAGCCGGCCACTCCCAGCCACAGGCCCCCAAACAAAATCTGCGGCCCTTTTCCCTGGAATTAAAACTGACCTGCCCGTCATCTGGCTGGCAGATTGCAGGAGCCACTTGCCTCTATCAATCCAGCCCGACTTGGCACTGGTGCCACCTTTCATCTGGGAACCATCCTGCGTATCATGGATTTTCAGGAACCAGCTGGCCACTCCCAGCCACAGGCCCCCAAACACAAACCACGGCCCTTTTCCCTGGCAAAAAAACTACCGCCCGCTTCTGGCGGCAGATTGAAGGAGCCACTTCCCCATATCAAACCAGCCCGACTCGGCACTGGTGCCACCTTTCATCTGGGAACCATCCTGCGTATTGTGGATTTTCAGGAGCCAGCTGGCCACTCCCAGCCACAGGCCCCCGAACACAAACCACGGCCCTTTTCCCTGGCAAACAAAATTAACCCACCCCGCTTCTGGCTGGCAGATTGCAGGAGCCACTTGACCCTATCAAACCAGCCCGACTCGACACTGGTGCCACCTTTCATCTGGGAACCATCCTGCGTATTGTGGATTTTCAGGAGCCAGCCGGCCACTCCCAGCCACAGGCCCCCAAACACAAATTATGGCCCCTTTCCCTGGAAGTAAAACTGACCTGCCCATCTTCTGGCTGGCAGATTGCAGGAGCCACTTGCCTGTATCAAACCAGCCCGACTTGGAACTGGTGCCACCTTTCATCTGGGAACCATCCTGCGTATCGTGGATTTTCAGGAGCCAGCCGGCCACTCCCAGCCACAGGCCCCCAAACACAAACTACGGCCCTTTTCCCTGGAAGTAAAACTGACCTGCCCGTCATCTGGCTGGCAGATTGCAGGAGCCACTTGCCTCTATCAATCCAGCCCGACTCGGCACAGGTGCCACCTTTCATCTGGGAACCATCCTGCGTATCGTGGATTTTCAGGAGCCAGCCGGCCACTCCCAGCCACAGGCCCCCAAACTCAAACTACGGCCCCTTTCCCTGGAATTAAAACTGACCTGTCCATCTTCTGGCTGGCAGATTGCAGGAAGCACTTGGCTGTCTCAAACCAGCCCGACTTGGCACTGGTGCCACCTAGGGTCTGGGAACCATCCTGCGTATTGTGGATTTTCAGGGGCCAGCCGGCCACTCCCAGCCACAAGTCCCCAAAAATAATCCACGGCCCTTTTCCCTGGAAGTAAAACTGACCTGCCCATCATCTGGATGGCACATTGCAGAAGCCACTTGGCAATATCAAACGTGTCCAACTTGGCACGGGTGCCACCTTTCATCTGGGAACCATCCTGCGTATCGTGGATTTTCAGGAGCCAGCCGGCCACACCCAGCCACAGCCCGCCGAACAAAAGCCACGGCCCTTTTCCCTGGAAGTAAAACTGACCTGCCCGTCATCTGGCTGGCAGATTGCAGGAGCCACTTGGTACTATCAATCCAGCCTGACTCGGCACTGGTGCCACCTTTCATCTGGGAACCATTATGTGTATCGTGGGTTTTCATTAGCCAGCCGGCCACTCCCAGCCACAGGCCCCGAACACAAACTACGGCCCTTTTCCCTGGCAAAGAAAACTCACCCGCCCCGCTTCTGGCTGGCAGATTGCAGGAGCCACATCCCTCTATCAAACCAGCCCGACTCGGCACTGGTGCCACCTTTCATCTGGGAACCATCCTGCGTATCATGGATTTTCAGGAGCCAGCCG
Organism: Zonotrichia leucophrys gambelii; assembly: GCF_028769735.1. Lineage (NCBI taxonomy): Eukaryota > Metazoa > Chordata > Aves > Passeriformes > Passerellidae > Zonotrichia > Zonotrichia leucophrys. The sequence goes on from NW_026992795.1 coordinate 5,900, forward strand.
GCCACACCCAGCCACAGGCCCCCGAACACAAACCACGGCCTTTTCCCTGGCAAACAAAACTCACCCGCCCCGCTTCTGGCTGGCAGATTGCAGGAGACACTTCCCTCTATCAAACCAGCCCAACTCGGCACTGGTGCCACCTTTCATCTGGGAACCATCCTGCGTATCGTGGATTTTCAGGAGCCAGCTGGCCACTCCCAGCCACAGGCCACCGAATACAAGCCACGGCCCATTTCCCTGGCAAAAAAAACTCACCCGCCCCGCTTCTGGCTGGCAGATTGCAGGAGCCACTTCCCCATATCGAACCAGCCCGACTCGATACTGGTGCCACCTTTCATCTGGGAACCATCCTGCGTATTGTGGATTTTCAGGAGCCAGCTGGCCACTCCCAGCCACAGGCCACCGAACAAAAACTACGGCCCCTTTCCCTGGAAGAAAAACTGACCTGCCCATCATCTGGCTGGCAGATTGCACGAGCCACTTGGTATTATCACTCCAGCCCGACTCGGCACTGGTGCCACCTTTCATCTGGGAACCATCCTGCGTATCGTGGATTTTCAGGAGCCAGCCGACCACTCCCAGCCCCAGGTCCCCAAACAAATACTGCGGTCCTTTTCCCTGGAAGTAAAACTGACCTGCCCATCTTCTGGCTGGCAGATTGCAGGAGCCACTTGCCTCTATCAATCCAGCCCGACTTGGCACTGGTGCCACCTTTCATCTGGGAACCATCCTGCGTATCATGGATTTTCAGGAACCAGCTGGCCACTCCCAGCCACAGGCCCCCAAACACAAACCACGGCCCATTTCCCTGGCAAACAAAACTCACCCGCCCCGCTTCTGGCCGGCAGATTGAAGGAGCCACTTCCCCATATGAAACCAGCCCGACTCGGCACTGGTGACACCTTTCATCTGGGAACCATCCTGCGTATTGTGGATTTTCAGGAGCCAGCTGGCCACTCCCAGCCACAGGCCCCCGAACACAAACCACGGCCCTTTTCCCTGGCAAACAAAATTAACCCACCCCGCTTCTGGCTGGAAGATTGCAGGAGCCACTTGACCCTATCAAACCAGCCCGACTCGACACTGGTGCCACCTTTCATCTGGGAACCATCCTGCGTATCGTGGATTTTCAGGAGCCAGCCGGCCACTCCCAGCCACAAGTCCCCAAAAACAATCTACGGCCCTTTTCCCTGGAAGTAAAACTGACCTGCCCATCAACTAGCTGGCACATTGCAGCAGCCACTTGGTAATATCAAACCTGCCCAACTTGGCACTGGTGCCACCATTCATCTGGGAACCATCCTGCGTATCGTGGATTTTCAGGAGCCAGCCGGCCTCTCCCAGCCACAGGCCCCCGAACACAAACCACGGCACTTTTCCCTGGAAGTAAAACTGACCTGCCCGTCATCTGGCTGGCAGATTGCAGGAGCCACTTGCCTCTATCAATCCAGCCCGACTTGGCACTGGTGCCACCTTTCATCTGGGAACCATCCTGCGTATCGTGGATTTTCAGGAGCCAGCCGGCCACTCCCAGCCACAGGCCCCCGAACACAAACCACGGCTCTTTTCCCTGGCAAACAAAACTTACCCGCCCCGCTTCTGGCTGGCAGATTGCAGGAGCCACTTGCCTCTATCAAACCAGCCCGACTTGGCACTGGTGCCACCTTGGGTCTGGGAGCCATCCTGCGTATTGTATATTTTCAGGGGCCAGCCGGCCACTCCCAGACACAACACCTCAAAAATAATATACGTCCCTTTTCGCTGGAAGTAAAACTGACCTGCCCGTCATCTGGCTGGCAGATTGCAGGAGCCACTTCCCTCTATCAATCCAGCCCGACTCGGCACTGGTGCCACCTTTCATCTGGGAACCATCCGGCGTATCGTGGATTTTCAGGAGCCAGCCGGCCACTCCCAGCCACAGGCCCCCAAACTCAAACTACGGCCCCTTTCCCTGGAAGTAAAACTGACCTGCCCATCTTCTGGCTGGCAGATTGCAGGAAGCACTTGGCTGTCTCAAACCAGCCCAACTTGGCACTGGTGCCACCTTTCATCTGGGAACCATCCTGCGTATCGTGGATTTTCAGGAGCCAGCCGGCCACTCCCCGCCACAGGCCCCCGAACACAAACCACGGCCCTTTTCCCTGGCAAATAATACTTACCCACCCCGCTTCTGGCTGGCAGATTGCAGGAGCCACTTGCCTCTATCAAACCAGCCCGACTCGGCACTGGTGCCACCTAGGGTCTGGGAACCATCCTGCGTATCGTGGATTTTCAGGAGCCAGTCGGCCACTCCCAGCCACAGGCCACCGAATACAAGCCACGGCCCATTTCCCTGGCAAAAAAAACTCACCCGCCCCGCTTCTGGCTGGCAGATTGCAGGAGCCACTTCCCTCTATCAATCCAGCCCGACTCGGCACTGGTGCCACCTTTCATCTGGGAACCCTCCTGCGTATTGTGGATTTTCAGGAGCCAGCCGGCCACTCCCAGCCACAGGCCCCCGAACACAAACCACGGCCCTTTTCCCTGAAAGTAAAATGATCTGCCCGTCATCTGGCTGGCAGATTGCAGGAGCCACTTGCCTCTATCAATCCAGCCCGTCTTGGCACTGGTGCCACCTTTCATCTGGGAACCATCCTGCGTATCGTGGATTTTCAGGAGCCAGCCGGCCACTCCCAACCACAGGCCCCCAAACACAAACTACGGCCCTTTTCCCTGGAAGTAAAACTGACCTGCCCATCATCTGGCTGGCAGATTGAAGGAGCCACTTCCCCATATGAAACCAGCCCGACTCGGCACTGGTGACAGCTTTCATCTGGGAACCATCCTGCATATCGTGGATTTTCAGGAGCCAGCTGGCCACTCCCAGCCACAGGCCCCCAAACACAAACTACGGCCCTTTTCCCTGGAAGTAAAACTGACCTGCCCGTCATCTGGATGGCAGATTGCAGGAGCCACTTGCCTCTATCAATCCAGCCCGACTCGGCACAGGTGCCACCTTTCATCTGGGAACCATCCTGCGTATCGTGGATATTCAGGAGCCAGCCGGCCACTCCCAGCCACAGGCCCCCGAACACAAACCACGGCCCTTTTCCCTGGCAAACGAAACTTAACCACCCCGCTTCTGGCTGGCAGATTGCAGGAGCCACTTGCCTCTATCAATCCAGCCCGACTTGGCACTTGTGCCACCTTTCATCTGGGAACCATCCTGCGTATCGTGGATTTTCAGGAGCCAGCCGGCCACAACCTGCCACAGCCCCCGAACACAAACCACGACCCTTTTCCCTGGAAGTAAAACTGACCAGCCCGTCATCTGGCTGGCAGATTGCAGGAGCCTCTTCCCTCATCAATCCAGCCCGACTCGGCACTGGTGCCACCTTTCATCTGGGAACCATCCTGCGTATCGTGGATTTTCAGGAGCCAGCCAGCCACTCCCAGCCACAGGCCCTTGAAGACAAACCACGGCCTTTTTCCCTGGCAAACAAAACTTACCCGCCCCGCTTCTGGTTTGCAGATTGCAGGAGCCACTTGCCTCTATCAAACCAGCCCGACTTGGCAGTGGTGCCACCTTGGGTCTGGGAGCCATCCAGCGTATTGTGGATTTTCGGGGGCCAGCTGGCCACTCCCAGCCACAAGTCCCCATTAAAATCTACGGCCCTTTTCCCTGGAACTAAAACTGACCTGCCCATCATCTGGCTGGCACATTGCAGCAACCACTTGGTAATATCATACCTGCCCGACTTGGCACTGGTGCCACCTTTCATCTGGGAACCATCCCGCCTATCGTGGATTTTCAGGAACCAGCCGGCCACTCAGCCACAGGCCCCCGAACACAAATCACGGCCCTTTTCCCTGGCAAAGAAAACTAACCCGCCCCGCTTCTGGCTGGCAGATTGCAGGAGCCACTTGCCTCTATCAAACCAGCCCGACACGGCACTGGTGCCACCTTTCATCTGGGAACGATCCTGCGTATCATGGATTTTCAGGAGCCAACCGGCCACTCCCAGCCACAGGCCTCCGAACACAAGCCATGGCCCTTTTCCCTGGTAAACAAAACTCACCCGCCCTGCTTCTGGCTGGCAGATTGCAGGAGCCACTTCCCTCTATCAAACCAGGCTGACTCGGCACTGGTGCCACCTTTCATCTGGGAACCATCCTGCGTATCGTGGATTTTCAGGAGCCAGCCTGCCACTCCCAGCCACAGGCCCCCAAACACAAAGTATGGCCCCTTTCCCTGGAATTAAAACTGACCTGCCCATCTTCTGGCTGGCAGATTGCAGGAGCCACTTGCCTCTATAAAACCAGCCCGACTTGGCACTGGTGCCACCTTTCATCTGGGAACCATCCTGCGTATCGTGGATTTTCAGGAGCCAGCCGGCCACTCCCAGCCACAAGTCCCAAAAAATAATCTACGGCCCTTTTCCCTGGAAGTAAAACTGACCTGCCCATCATCTGGATGGCACATTGCAGCAGCCACTTGGTAATATCAAACGTGTCCAACTTGGCGCTGGTGCCACCTTTCATCTGGGAACCATCCTGCGTATCGTGGATTTTCAGGAGCCAGCCGGCCACACCCAGCCACAGCCCGCCGAACAAAAACCACGGCCCTTTTCCCTGGAAGTAAAACTGACCTGCCCGTCATCTGGCTGGCAGATTGCAGGAGCCACTTGGTACTATCAATCCAGCCTGACTCGGCACTGGTGCCACCTTTCATCTGGGAACCATCCTGTGTATCGTGGGTTTTCAGGAGCCAGCCGGCCACTCCCACCCACAGGCCCCCGAACACAAACCACGGCCCTTTTCCCTGGCAAAGAAAACTCACCCGCCCCGCTTCTGGCTGGCAGATTGCAGGAGCCACATCCCTCTATCAAACCAGCCCGACTCGGCACTGGTGCCACCTTTCATCTGGGAACCATCCTGCGTATCATGGATTTTCAGGAGCCAGCCGGCCACTCCCAGCCACAGGCCCCCGAACACAAACCACGGCCTTTTCCCTGGCAAACAAAACTCACCCGCCCCGCTTCTGGCTGGCAGATTGCAGGAGCCACTTCCCTCTATCAAACCAGCCCAACTCGGCACTGGTGCCACCTTTCATCTGGGAACCATCCTGCGTATCGTGGATTTTCAGGAGCCAGCTGGCCACTCCCAGCCACAGGCCCCCGAACAAAAACTACGGCCCTTTTCCCTGAAAGTAAAATGATCTGCCCGTCATCTGGCTGGCAGATTGCAGGAGCCACTTGCCTCTATCAATGCAGCCCGTCTTGGCACTGGTGCCACCTTTCATCTGGGAACCATCCTGCGTATCGTGGATTTTCAGGAGCCAGCCGGCCACTCCCAGCCACAGGCCCCCAAACACAAACCACGGCCCTTTTCCCTGGAAGTAAAACTGACCTGCCCATCATCTGGCTGGCAGATTGCAGGAGCCACTTGCCTCTATGAAACCAGCCCGACTCGGCACTGGTGCCACCTTTCATCTGGGAACCATCCTGTGTATCGTGTGTTTTCAGGAGCCAGCCGGCCACTCCCACCCACAGGCCCCCGAAAACAAACCATGGCCCTTTTCCCTGGCAAAGAAAACTCAACCGCCCCGCTTCTGGCTGGCAGATTGCAGGACCCACATCCCTCTATCAAACCAGCCCGACTCGGCACTGGTGCCACCTTTCATCTGGGAACCATCCTGCGTATCGTGGATTTTCAGGAGCCAGCCGGCCACTCCCAGCCACAGGCCCCCGAACACAAACCACGGCCTTTTCCCTGGCAAACAAAACTCACCCGCCCCGCTTCTGGCTGGCAGATTGCAGGAGCCACTTCCCTCTATCAAACCAGCCCAACTCGGCACTGGTGCCACCTTTCATCTGGGAACCATCCTGCGTATCGTGGATTTTCAGGAGCCAGCCAGCCACTCCCAGCCACAGGCCACCGAATACATGCAACGACCCATTTCCCTGGCAAAAAAAACTCACCCGCCCCGCTTCTGGCTGGCAGATTGCAGGAGCCACTTCCCCATATCGAACCGGCCCGACTCGATACTGGTGCCACCTTTCATCTGGGAACCATCCTGCGTATCGTGGATTTTCAGGAGCCAGCCGGCCACTCCCAGCCACAGGCCCCCAAACACAAACTACGGCCCCTTTCCCTGGCAAACAAAACTTAACCACCCCGCTTCTGGCTGGCAGATTGCAGGAGCCACTTGCCTCTATCAAACCAGCCCGACTCGGCACTGGTGCCACCTTTCATCTGGGAACCATCCTGCGTATCGTGGATTTTCAGGAGCCAGCCGGCCACTCCCAGCCACAGGCCCCCAAACACAAAGTATGGCCCCTTTCCCTGGAATTAAAACTGACCTGCCCATCTTCTGGCTGGCAGATTGCAGGAGCCACTTGCCTCTATAAAACCAGCCCGACTCGATACTGGTGCCACCTTTCATCTGGGAACCATCCTGCGTATCGTGGATTTTCAGGAGCCAGCCGGCCACTCCCAGCCACATGTCCCCAAACAAAAACTACGGCCCTTTTCCCTGGAAGTAAAACTGACCTGCCCGTCATCTGGATGGCAGATTGCAGGAGCCACTTGCCTCTATCAATCCAGCCCGACTCGGCACAGGTGCCACCTTTCATCTGGGAACCATCCTGCATATCGTGGATTTTCAGGAGCCAGCCGGCCACTCCCAGCCACAGGCCTCCGAACACAAGCCATGGCCCTTTTCCCTGGTAAACAAAACTCACCCGCCCCGCTTCTGGCTGGCAGATTGCAGGACCCACTTCCCTCTATCAAACCAGCCCGACTCGGCATTGGTGCCACCTTTCATCTGGGAACCATCCTGCGTATCGTGGATTTTCAGGAGCCAGCCGGCCACTCCCAGCCACAGGCCCCCGAACACAAACCACGGCCCTTTTCACTGGCAAACAAAACTCACCCGCCCCGCTTCTGGCTGGCAGATTGCAGGAGCCACTTCCCTCTATCAAACCAGCCCAACTCGGCACTGGTGCCACCTTTCATCTGGGAACCATCCTGCGTATCGTGGATTTTCAGGAGCCAGCCAGCCACTCCCAGCCACAGGCCACCGAATACAAGCCACGGCCCATTTCCCTGGCAAAAAAAACTCACCCGCCCCGCTTCTGGCTGGCAGATTGCAGGAGCCACTTCCCCATATCGAACCGGCCCGACTCGATACTGGTGCCACCTTTCATCTGGGAACCATCCTGTGTATTGTGGATTTTCAGGAGCCAGCCGGCCACTCCCAGCCACAAGTCCCCAATAACAATCTACGGCCCTTTTCCCTGGAAGTAAAACTGACCTGCCCATCAATTAGCTGGCACATTGCAGCAGACACTTGGTAATATCAAACCTGCCCAACTTGGCACTGGTGCCACCATTCATCTGGGAACCATCCTGCGTATCGTGGATTTTCAGGAGCTATTGGAATATGTATCCCAATATAACCAGTTAGATGGTGCCTAGGGCAGTTCTGACCTTCGCTGCTTGGCCAGAGGCAGCACTGTGGTGTTTAACCCCAGAGGTACCTTGGCTGGCGGCAAAGTGCAGCGGGGCACAAGACAGGACTCCGTTCTCCTCAGGAGAGAGCTTCTGGCGATGGTGAAGAAAAGAAGGGAGCGGATTCTGCTAGAAGGTAGCCAGATGTTTATTCCATGAGTACAGATACGTCTGCACTGGGCCACTGCTGGTAACAGAATGAATCCGCATGGTCTCATTCACATTTTAAGCTCAGGACAGGGGAAGGGGAGGGGACAGGTGAGTCACCAACCAGGTGAAGGGGCAGGGTCTCAAGGTACTAGGGACACCTATCACACGACGCCTTGCTGGTATGTTAGCCTGATTGACAGGGCACACTCAGCGAGGGGCGAGGGGGAAGGGAGAAGGTAAAACAGGATATTGCAACACACCACAACATCTCCCCCTAGTTTTGTTTAAAAAGAAGAGGGCTGTGTTTATGGTGCAGAATGATTCTACTGAGGCTTCCAGGTCATCCACTGGAGCACTGAGGGCTTCGAAATGGTAGACTTCAGGAGGGGGAGATGAGCTTGAGATTAACTTGAGAACCATGCGTCTGATTACTCCAAAAACAATGCTAAAAACTTCAATAACTACAACTAAAATAAACAGCACTAAAATTACAGTTTTCAGAATAGATCCCAACCAGCCCGAGAGTCCCCAGCCATTGAAAAGTCCATTCAGCTCGTTGTCAGTTTCTCTGTTGATGTCTGAGAGCCTTTGTCAAGGTAGTCCATACGTGGTTTGGGCTGCGGTACTATGTAGGAGATTGCAGGTGGGATGATCACAAGTAGGACGAGAAGCAGGCTCGGTCTCATGACGTCTCGAGGCTACACACGAACAGTGGGATCTAAACTGGTACAAAAACTTGAGACAAACATATATTACAAACTATTCCAGATAGGAGGCTTAAATGGAATTTCCTCCAGAGAACGCGTGCGGCGTTTTCTTCTCCAGGCAGCGTGAGCAACCTGGGGTGCTTCTGTAGATTTCTCTGAGACTTTGGGAACATAGGGCTTTACCCATTTGGAAGGAACCCACCTTAAACCAGAGGGGGTGGACACACAGGCGTATCCACGTCCCCAAGTAACCAATTTGTAAGGTCCCACCATTTTCCAAGTCTCAGGGTCCTTTACTAAAACTGGAGGTTTTTCTTTCATCAACCTGTGACTGTTCCCCCAAAGTGGCGTAGGATGGGAGGGTTCAGGCTGTCAAAAGAACAATTCAGAAAATTTATTGTGAATAGCGCCCTGGATAACCGGATGTGGGGAGGTTCTACCTTCAGAACCTGTTGTTGCTGGTCCAGGACCCTTTTAATATCACGGTGAGTTCTTTCTACAATGGCTTGACCTGTAGGGGAGTAGGGGATGCCAGTTTTGTGCTCTACTCCCCATTGCTGCAGGAAGCTCCCGAATTCCTTGGATTTATAAGCAGGCCCATTATCAGTTTTCAGCTCCTTGGGGATGCCCATGAAAGAAAAAGCCTGTAAGAGGTGCTTAATAGCATCAATAGATGATTCTCCTGTGTGGGCAGAAGCATAGACCGCTCCAGAAAAGGTATCTACACTAACGTGAACATATTTCTGCCGTCCAAAAGCCTGTATGTGTGTTACATCTGTTTGCCACAGTTCACAACTGTTCAGTCCCCTTGGGTTTGCTCCGTACTCACTGTAGGGAGTGCGTGTTGTTGGCAATTTGGGCACGTGGCTACAATCGCTTTGGCCTGTTCTCGAGTGATGTTAAACTGGCGAACCAGGCCAGGTGCATTTTGGTGGAAAAGCTGGTGGCTGATTTTTGCCTGTTCAAAAACATTTGGGAGAGTGGCCATCACTGCAGGCGCAGCAAGAGCATCTGCCCTTCTGTTGCCTTCAGCAATAAACCCTGGCAAGTCAGTGTGTGACCTGACATGCATCACATAAAAGGGTTGCTCTCGGTGAGTGACTAACTTTACCAGTTTGGAAAGCAATTCAAAAAGTGCAATGTTAGATACATCTTGCAGTATTGCTTGATCTGCTCTGGATACTACTCCTGCCACGTATGCAGAGTCTGTAATCAGATTAAATGGTTCTGAGAACCTTTCAAAAGCCTTAACAACTGCAGCCAATTCAGCAACCTGAGGTGAACCTTCCACCTCAGCAATGTCCGTCTCCCACTGCTGGGTTTGAGGATCTTTCCAAGTCATAACAGACTTGTGGGACCTCCCGGACGCATCTGTAAAGACAGTCAGAGCCCTTTTTAAAGGTCTCCTACTTAGAGCAGTTCTTAATTTTAAAGTAAATTGAACATCTTGTTCAAACAATTTGCAAGCGGGCCGTGCTACCGAAAATTGTCCTGAGTAGGAATCCAGAGCAAACTGCAACACTTCATTTTCTTGAAACAATTGTTCCAGTATTTTCATAGTATTTTGACCTGATTTTAACTCAACTGGAATGTGAATGCACTTAAAATCACATCCTGCTAACTCCCTGATCCGGGTCCTTGCTTTCCGGATCAGTTCTGCTATCAGCTCTTGAGGCTTTGTCAGCCTCTTGGACCTTTTGTGACTGAGGAAAACCCATTCTATGATCAAGAGAGAGTCCCTCTGGTCCCGGTCCTTTTTTGGTGTGTCCTTTGCCTTAGGTGTTTGTTTTTCCTCCCACTGGAAAATAATTCCATGGAGGTGTGGCAACTTACCTAGGATGATGAATTTGAATGGCAGATCAGGCCGGCATCGGTGGGCCTGTCTTGTGGACATTGCAATCTGAACCTTTTCTAGAGCTTTCCGTGCCTCTGGGGTAATAGACCTAGGAGCACCTGGGTCCTCTCCCCCTTTCAGTAAATTGAAAAGAGGGGCAAGGTCTTCATTAGTTAGACCAAGCCATGGTCTTACCCAATTCAAAGACCCACACAACTTGTGGACATCCGCAAGGGTCTTGATCCTTGGATTGATTTCTAGTTTTTGAGGAACAATGGTCCTATTTCCAATTTCTAAGCCCAAATACTTCCAAGGTGGCATCTTTTGAATTTTCTGTTCCTGGAGCTCGAACCCTGCAACAATCAATGCATCGATTGTTAGGTCAAGCGCATGTGTTAGTAAATCATCATTGGGGGCACACACAAGGATATCATCCATATAATGGTAGATGATGGCCTTCTCTGCGGCTGCACGAACTGGGGAAAGCAGGGAAGAGACATACCACTGGCAGATAGCTGGAGATACTTTCAGGCCCTGAGGAAGAACAGTCCAATGGTACCTTTTCATAGGAGCTTCTGAATTGATAGAAGGGACTGAGAATGCCAAACGCGGTGCATCGTCAGGGTGCAATGGGATTTGGAAAAAACAATCTTTAATATCAATAACAGCTAATTTCCAATCTTGAGGAAGCATTGTTGGGGATGGCATACCAGGCTGGGGAGAACCCATATCTTCAATTACATTATTAATTTGTCGGAGGTCACAGAGAAGTCGCCACCTCTTTTTGTCAGCTTTTTGGATGACAAACACTGGAGAGTTCCATGGGGACATGGTCTCCACAATGTGGCCCTTTCTTAGTTGCTCTTGTACTAGTTCCTCAAGCACCTTTATTTTTTGTTTACTGAGTGGCCACTGTTTCACATCAACTGGTTCGTCTGTTTTCCACTTAAGTTTTTGGGTGGGGCGCTGTTGTTTAATGACTGCTGCACAAAAATGCTGTGGAGAGTCTGGAATATTAATTGTGACACCCCACTGGGCTATTAAATCTCTCCCTAACAAAGGTTCTGAATAATCTAACACAAATGGACGGATATTTGCCAATTGTCCGTTTGGACCCTCGAATTGAATAATGCTTTTGGATTGCCTTGTGTCATGGTTTGAGCCTGGCACAGAGCCAGTGCCCCCATGAAAATGCCTCACCCTGGTGTCTGCTGTGAGATGTGACCAGGAATAAGCAAAACAGGCTCCAACTTAAACATAAATAACACTTTATTACCTAAAACTACAGGAAAAAATAGGAAAGACTATAAGGAAAAGAAAAAAAAATTGAAAACCTTACAAAAACCACTTTTCCTCCTCCCCACTCCCTAACTTTCCCAATCCAATACATTCTCTCAAAACAACTGCTCAGCCTTGGCCCCACACGTTAGTATACTCAAACTGCAGTTCATGGAGAGGAAAAGGAGTCCTTCTTGTTCCATAGGCTTTTCCTGGAAACAGTGAAATCCCGGATGCTTCTTTGTCACTTTGGCACCGCCCGGAAAGTCCATTTGCCGCTTGTGACATGTTCCTTCCATGCTCAGTGCTCTCACCACCGAGACATGGATCAGAGCTGCTTTTAGGGTGGTCTTTCAAGGATGCCTTGTCTCACTCCAAAAAGGCACAGTCTCTGCCTTTGGGACAACTGTCCCCCCCATATATTTCCAACCCCCTGGGGCCGGGGGGTCCTCACAAATGAACCCTCCTGGTTTTGAGGCACTGCCTCCCCCTAAATGCAGTCTGTGTCACAGGAACAACTGAGTCCATGGCTACAAGAAAACGTCCAGCCCAAAGGCCACTCCAAATCATCTCTCCCCATCCAATCATCTCCACAAACTCCGGGCCAAGGTCCTTATCTCATATCATCTCTCATCTCCCTTCTTATTCAGCTTCGAGGAGGATTAGCATTTTCGCAAGGCCCCAATCATGCAGGAAAGGGTTAAAAGTTTTCAGTCTCTGTCTGTCCTGGGAGGAGATGATACTCCCACACGTGCTGCTGCTGCGGCCGGCCGGGCTCTCTCTCTCTCCCCCCTTCTCCTCCTGGCTGGCTGCCATCACATTCGGTGCCGCCGGCTCTCTCTCTCCGGGGGGGGGGGGGGGAAGGGGAGCTGGCTGCTCTCCTGGGGGGGGGGAAGGGGAGCTGGCTGCCCGATGTCTCTTGGGGCTCCCCCACCCTTCCATCCTTGGAGCCCCCCCCCGAAGCCCCCTCAAGCCCATCTCTGTCCAGGCCCCAGGCCTCACCGCATGGCTGGCCCCTCCCCCGCCCAGCAGCAGCGGGCCGGGCGAGGGAGAGAGGTCTGAACTCCTCGGCCGCGATGTCCAAAAAGAGGAAATGCCAGGGCAGTGCCCTGCTTTTAACCCCTGTGTATTCTCGGAGGTGTGTCCAAACCCCACTGGCTACACCAGGTGTCAGTATGAAACCCAAAACCTTCATTGGTTTGACCACAGCTTCCCAGAATTCCCACTCCTTCCGGGTCAAACCATGACACTCCACTCTTCACCTCTGAGAATACACTTTCTAAAATTATCAACAGAACTACAAAACACTTCTACACAACAATACCTTAGATTCACTATGACTATTCATCTACCTTAACTTAGTACATGCTTTCCTTATTCTTCTTGGTCTCATCTCACAGCTTTACCTCATCATTCTCCCGTGATTCGATTTCCCGGTCAGGGAACCAAAAAATGTCATGGTTTGAGCCTGGCACAGAGCCAGTGCCCCCATGAAAATGCCTCACCCTGGTGTCTGCTGTGAGATGTGACCAGGAATAAGCAAAACAGGCTCCAACTTAAACATAAATAACACTTTATTACCTAAAACTACAGGAAAAAATAGGAAAGACTATAAGGAAAAGAAAAAAAAATTGAAAACCTTACAAAAACCACTTTTCCTCCTCCCTACTCCCTAACTTTCCCAATCCAATACATTCTCTCAAAACAACTGCTCAGCCTTGGCCCCACACGTTAGTATACTCAAACTGCAGTTCATGGAGAGGAAAAGGAGTCCTTCTTGTTCCATAGGCTTTTCCTGGAAACAGTGAAATCCCGGATGCTTCTTTGTCACTTTGGCACCGCCCGGAAAGTCCATTTGCCGCTTGTGACATGTTCCTTCCATGCTCAGTGCTCTCACCACCGAGACATGGATCAGAGCTGCTTTTAGGGTGGTCTTTCAAGGATGCCTTGTCTCACTCCAAAAAGGCACAGTCTCTGCCTTTGGGACAACTGTCCCCCCCATATATTTCCAACCCCCTGGGGCCGGGGGGTCCTCACAAATGAACCCTCCTGGTTTTGAGGCACTGCCTCCCCCTAAATGCAGTCTGTGTCACAGGAACAACTGAGTCCATGGCTACAAGAAAACGTCCAGCCCAAAGGCCACTCCAAATCATCTCTCCCCATCCAATCATCTCCACAAACTCCGGGCCAAGGTCCTTATCTCATATCATCTCTCATCTCCCTTCTTATTCAGCTTCGAGGAGGATTAGCATTTTCGCAAGGCCCCAATCATGCAGGAAAGGGTTAAAAGTTTTCAGTCTCTGTCTGTCCTGGGAGGAGATGATACTCCCACACGTGCTGCTGCTGCGGCCGGCCGGGCTCTCTCTCTCTCCCCCCTTCTCCTCCTGGCTGGCTGCCATCACATTCGGTGCCGCCGGCTCTCTCTCTCCGGGGGGGGGGGGGAAGGGGAGCTGGCTGCTCTCCTGGGGGGGGGAAGGGGAGCTGGCTGCCCGATGTCTCTTGGGGCTCCCCCACCCTTCCATCCTTGGAGCCCCCCCGAAGCCCCCTCAAGCCCATCACTGTCCAGGCCCCAGGCCTCACCGCATGGCTGGCCCCTCCCCCGCCCAGCAGCAGCGGGCCGGGCGAGGGAGAGAGGTCTGAACTCCTCGGCCGCGATGTCCAAAAAGAGGAAATGCCAGGGCAGTGCCCTGCTTTTAACCCCTGTGTATTCTCGGAGGTGTGTCCAAACCCCACTGGCTACACCAGGTGTCAGTATGAAACCCAAAACCTTCATTGGTTTGACCACAGCTTCCCAGAATTCCCACTCCTTCCGGGTCAAACCATGACACCTTGCCAATTGCAGACCTCCTACACCTCGAAGGTGACCAGCAACATTTTGTAAAGGCCAGTGAGCTGGCCAGTCTTGTACTGGAATCACTGTGCAGTCTGCACCTGTGTCTACAAGCATCTCAATGCGTTTAGACTCCCCACTCCCACTGACATTGCACCACAATTTGGGTTTATCTGTCCCAATAACTTGGACCCGGGCGACTGTGGGCCCTTGTTTATCGACATTTTCAGGTAAAGATGGCACAGGGATAGCTTGAGCAACAATTTGTCCCTTGGGAAGAAACAGGGGTGGGTGGAAACAGTGCAGGCTGAGAACAAATTGCTTAGGATCTGATGTTGTCAGTCCCGGAGCAATTTCGATCTCTTGTGGTGTGTTTCTGTCCCCAGTGATGATGTACTTACAACGAATTTGGTTCCAAGTACCTTTCTGTTCAGGATTTACAGAGACAATATGCCAGTCAGTGTCCTTCAGGTGGAGTGACTCTGTCAGCTGCAACCTGTAAGGCTCATTGACAGAAGATGCGGTTAATACAGAATCACTTAAATCATAACAAAGGTTATTTTGTTTCACATTTAACAGTGGACTAGCAGACTTGGTCTTTGAAGCACCTGCTTCACTTACACAAATGTTAATATTATCGCGCGCTTGATTTATTTTACTACCCTTATTCTCTTGGCCTGCTCCTTTTATGTCTGCACGCCTGGCAGGCTGGCGCTTTATTCTTCGTTTTTTTGTTGTTGACCCCCAGGGAGGGCTTGCAGTTCTCCTCCCCTGCTATTTTTAAATTCATCAAATTCCCTTTTCAGGGGGCACTGGTTACTCCAGTGCCCTAGCTTATTACAAAGCAGGCATGGTTTAGTGGGCTCAACCATTGCCGGTCTCCGCTGCTGCCCAGGGTACTGCTGTGCTGAGGGAGAAGGTGCAGGGCTGGCAACAGCAACACGCTGAGGTGGTCTTGGCAGCAGCCTTGGTCTGGTGTCTTCAGCTACAGTCATCAGAGGCACTTTCCTGTTACAGACTAGAAGCATATCTTTTAATGTAGGGGAAGGTTCCATAGGAAGGCTCAGGATTGCTGCTCGACACTGTTCATTTGCATTTGTGAACGCTATTTCTTCTAAAATTGCTTCCCTTGCATTTTCTTTTTTAACCTGTATTTCAATGGCTCTAGTTAGCCTTTCTACAAATTTCACAAAAGGTTCTGATGGTAGTTGTTTGATTTTACTATAGGGCTCAAAAGGCCCCTCAGGTTGAAGGGAAAAGAATGCCTTTTCAGCTGCTTCCTTTACTTTCTCAAGTGTTTCTGCAGGAATTGCAGCAGCTTGGACTGAGGGAGAAGACCATTGACCCTCACCACAGAGGTGGTCAATAGTAATAAGGTTACCATTGTTGTCTTTTGCTGTGTTTGGATCAGCCTGTAAGCTTGGGAGAGCATCTTTTAGCAGTTGTTTCAATGCTGATTCCCATAATTTGAATTCCGTGGATGTCATGAGACATGAAAACAATTGTTTTAAATCATGTGGAACCACAATAGTCCTACTTAATTCAGAATTTAAAAGGCCACGGAAATATGGACTGTGTTGACCATATTCTTTATGAGATTTACAGATCTCTTTAATCAATTGTCGTCCAAAAGAACTCCAATTAGCAGCTGGGGCTGCTCCAGCTTGAGCTGCAGGCTGAAACGTAACAGGAGCCAGTGACAACATGGCACTATGCATTGGGTCTGCTGTCCCCTGCTTTGTATCCCTTGAATCAGAAGCATTGGGATCACAGCTACAGGTTTGGGGACAGGCAGTGGGTGTGTCCCCACCGTGGGAACCCGGGGAGGGGGCGGGGAAAGGGAGCCGGCAAGGGGCGGGGCAACCGTGGGAACAAGGGGCGGGGTCAAGGGGCTGGCAGGGGGCGGGGATACCGTGGGAACAGGGGGCGGGGTCAAGGGGCTGGCAGGGGGCGGGGATACCGTGGGAACAGAGGGCGGGGTCAAGGGGCTGGCAGGGGGCGGGGATACCGTGGGAACAGAGGGCGGGGTCACCTGGTGACATCACGTCAGCAGCCGCCCCCTGGCAGGAGTAGAGGGGCGGAGCTGAGGGTGCTGCAGGAAAGGCGGGGGAGGGGGGAAGGTGTCACGAGGAACAGGAGGAGAGGGGGATGGGGCAGGAATTTTGGGATGCTTAAGAGGATTTTGGGAAGAAGAAGACCAGGTTTGGGAAGATGCCACGTGGCACCCACCATCTTGTGCACCCCCTAGGGACTGGGGGCCATTTTGGACATCACTGCTCTCCGAAAAGCTAACACGCGCTCGGGATTTTTTTGGGGAAAGAGGTTTAGGGGTTTTAGAGGGAGAGGGAGGAACAGGGAGAGCAGAGGCACATGGCTTTACATTTGGCTTTTTCTCCATTTCCTTTTGTTTGAGCAATGCTGTTCGAATTTGCAAACTCCAGAACACAAATTTAGCTGAGGGTAATTTGCCAGATTGTCCTAAGGTTATCAATTCATTCCCAACTTTATCCCAGAATTGAATATTGTGGATTTCTTCAGGGGAAATGTTTGGGAACTGCAGAAAAAGCCATCTTATAAACTGTTTCAATTTTCCTTTAGAGAATTTCACATTACTCTTGATTAAAATGCTAACAATATGATAATACACTCCCCTTTGTACAATGCTAAGTTTGGAACCCATGATAGATGTAAAAAAGCAGAGTACTTAATCCCGCCTGACCAAAAACAAAGCTAAAATCAGCTACCAATTTCTAAAAAAAACCACAGATAGAAAGCGATAACGAGCAGACAAAAGCTTCACAATGCAGCTGTATATACTGCTTTTAAAATTCCCGGGCAGCAGCAGCAGGGCACGCCCTGCCCCCCGCCGTGGAATGCAGCACCCCCGCGGAGCAGAGGGAGCAGCCGCTCCACGTGGCAGCCGAAACCGGGACACCCCCCCCCCGCCGCCGCGTGTGCAGAGCACTCCCGACCCCCGCAGGTCCCCCGGCCACGTGGAAAGAGAGCCCCCCCCTCTCCCGCAAAGAGAAAGAGAAAGAAAATCTCCTAACACGTGTCTGAACACGCTGCTGAGCCGGGGGGGGAAGGGCAGAGAGCGATCCCGCTCCGGCGCGAATTCTAAAAAACAGTGAAACACGCAGCAGGAAAGCTAACACTAGAACGCTATGAATTCTCGTCTGTGGGGCTGCGCAGCCAAAATGCAAAGGCAAAAAAGGAACAGAACTCGCGGCAGAGTCTGTTTTTGAGCTTCTGCTCTACCGAAAGCAGAGATACTCACGTGAAATGGAAGCTGTAGGCTGGGTACAGGCAGGCAGGTCTCCACCGGAAAAGGACCTCTCTCTGGGTGCAAGAGAGGCTGCCCTTTTCTCCCTCTGGAAAATCTGTTCACCACAATGAAGCTGGGCTTTCCAGAAGGCACCGAACAGTCCACGAAACTTTTTCTGGGAATATTCCCAAAGTCTCTAGCTGGGAGTCTTGAAGCCAGGCTCCTTTCAGCTGGATGCACGGCTGGCAGAAGCTTCTCTGAGGAACTGCGAGTCCTTTTTCGGGCTGCAGAGTCGAGCCACCCACAGGGACGCCAATATATTGGAATATGTATCCCAATATAACCAGTTAGATGGTGCCTAGGCCAGTTCTGACCTTCGCTGCTTGGCCAGAGGCAGCACTGTGGTGTTTAACCCCAGAGGTACCTTGGCTGGCGGCAAAGTGCAGCGGGGCACAAGACAGGACTCCGTTCTCCTCAGGAGAGAGCTTCTGGCGATGGTGAAGAAAAGAAGGGAGCGGATTCTGCTAGAAGGTAGCCAGATGTTTATTCCATGAGTACAGATACGTCTGCACTGGGCCACTGCTGGTAACAGAATGAATCCGCATGGTCTCATTCACATTTTAAGCTCAGGACAGGGGAAGGGGAGGGGACAGGTGAGTCACCAACCAGGTGAAGGGGCAGGGTCTCAAGGTACTAGGGACACCTATCACACGACGCCTTGCTGGTATGTTAGCCTGATTGACAGGGCACACTCAGCGAGGGGCGAGGGGGAAGGGAGAAGGTAAAACAGGATATTGCAACACACCACAACAAGGAGCCAGCCGGCCACAACCAGCCACAGCCCCCCGAACAAAAACCACGGCCCTTTTCCCTGGAAGTAAAACTGACCTGCCCGTCATCTGGCTGGCAGATTGCAGGAGCCTCTTCCCTCTATCAAACCAGCCCGACTCGGCACTGGTGCCACCTTTCATCTGGGAACCATCCTGCGTATCGTGGATTTTCAGGAGCCAGCCGGCCACTCCCAGCCACAGGCCCCCAAACACAAACTACGGCCCTTTTCCCTGGAAGTAAAACTGATCTGCCCGTCATCTGGCTGGCAGATTGCAGGAGCCACTTGCCTCTATCAAACAAGCCCGACTTGGCACTGGTGCCACCTTTCATCTGGGAACCATCCTGCGTATTGTGGATTTTCAGGGGCCAGCCGGCCACTCCCAGCCACAAGTCCCAAAAAATAATCTACGGCCCTTTTCCCTGGAAGTAAAACTGACCTGCCCATCATCTGGATGGCACATTGCAGCAGCCACTTGGTAATATCAAACGTGTCCAACTTGGCACTGGTGCCACCTTTCATCTGGGAACCATCCTGCGTATCGTGGATTTTCAGGAGCCAGCCGGCCACACCCAGCCACAGCCCGCCGAACAAAAACCACGGCCCTTTTCCCTGGAAGTAAAACTGACCTGCCCGTCATCTGGCTGGCAGATTGCAGGAGCCACTTGCCTCTATCAATCCAGCCTGACTCGGCACTGGTGCCACCTTTCATCTGGGAACCATCCTGCGTATCGTGGGTTTTCAGGAGCCAGCCGGCCACTCCCAGCCACAGGCCCCGAACACAAACCACGGCCTTTTCCCTGGCAAACAAAACTCACCCGCCCCGCTTCTGGCTGGCAGATTGCAGGAGCCACTTCCCTCTATCAAACCAGCCCAACTCGGCACTGGTGCCACCTTTCATCTGGGAACCATCCTGCGTATCGTGGATTTTCAGGAGCCAGCTGGCCACTCCCAGCCACAGGCCCCCGAACAAAAACTACGGCCCTTTTCCCTGAAAGTAAAATGATCTGCCCGTCATCTGGCTGGCAGATTGCAGGAGACACTTGCCTCTATCAATCCAGCCCGTCTTGGCACTGGTGCCACCTTTCATCTGGGAACCATCCTGCGTATCGTGGATTTTCAGGAGCCAGCCGGCCACTCCCAGCCACAGGCCCCCAAACACAAACCACGGCCCTTTTCCCTGGAAGTAAAACTGACCTGCCCATCATCTGGCTGGCAGATTGCAGGAGCCACTTGCCTCTATCAATCCAGCCCGACTCGGCACCGGTGCCACCTTTCATCTGGGAACCATCCTGCGTATCGTGGATTTTCAGGAGCCAGCCGGCCACTCCCAGCCACAGGTCCCCAAACAAATACTACGGTCGTTTTCCCTGGAAGTAAAACTGACCTGCCCATCTTCTGGCTGGCAGATTGCAGGAGCCACTTGCCTCTATCAAACCAGCCCGACTTGATACTGGTGCCACCTTTCATCTGGGGACCATCCTGCGTATCGTGGTTTTTCAGGAGCCAGCCGGCCACTCCCAGCCACAGGCCCCCGAACAGAAACCACGGCCCTTTCCCCTGGCAAACAAAACTCACCCGCCCCGCTTCTGGCTGGAAGATTGCAGGAGCCACTTCCCCATATCAAACCAGCCCGACTCGGCACTGGTGTCACCTTTCATCTGGGAACCATCCTGCGTATCGTGGATTTTCAGGAGCCAGCCGGCCACTCCCAGCCACAGGCCCCCGAACACAAACCACGGCCCTTTTCCCTTTCAAACAAAACTAACCCACCCCGCTTCTGGCTGGCAGATTGCAGGAGCCACTTGACTCTATCAAACCAGCCTGACTCGATACTGGTGCCACCTTTCATCTGGGAACCATCCTGCGTATTGTGGATTTTCAGGAGCTAGCCGGCCACTCCCAGCTACAGGTCCCCAGACAAATACTACGGCCCTTTTCCCTGGAATTAAAACTGACCTGCCCATCTTCTGGCTGGCAGATTGCAGGAGCCACTTGGTACTTTCAAACCAGCCTGACTTGGCACTGCTGCCACTTTTTTTTTCATCTGAGAACCATCCTGCGTATCGTGGATTTTCAGGAGCCAGCCGGCCACTCCCAGCCACAGGCCCCTGAACACAAACCACGGCCCTTTTCCCTGGCAAACAAAACTCACCCGCCCCGCTTCTGGCTCGCAGATTGCAGGAGCCACTTGCCTCTATCAAACCAGCCCACTGGCACTGTGCCAACTTTCATCTGGAACCATCCTGTGTATCGTGGATTTTCAGGAGCCAGCCGGCCACTCCCAGCCACAGGTCCCCAAACAAATACTACGGTCCTTTTCCCTGGAAGTAAAACTGACCTTCTGGCTGGCAGATTGCAGGAGCCACTTGCCTCTATCAAACCAGCCCGACTCGATACTGGTGCCACCTTTCATCTGGGAACCATCCTGCGTATCGTGGATTTTCAGGAGCCAGCCGGCCACTCCCAGCCACAGGCCCCGAAACAACCACGGCCCTTTTCCCTGGCAAACAAAACTCACCCGCCCGTCTTCTGGCTGGCAGATTGCAGGAGCCACTTGCCTCTATCAAACCAGCCCGACTTGGCACTGGTGCCACCTTGGGTCTGGGAGCCATCCAGCGTATTGTGGATTTTCAGGGGCCAGCTGGGCACTCCCAGCCACAATTCCCCAAAAAAAATCTACGGCCCTTTTCCCTGGAACTAAAACTGACCTGCCCATCTTCTGGCTGGCACATTGCAGCAGCCACTTGGTAATATCATACCTGCCCGACTTGGCACTGGTGCCACCTTTCATCTGGGAACCATCCTGCGTATCGTGGATTTTCAGGAGCCAGCCGGCCACTCCCAGACACGGGTCCCCAAAAAAATACTACGGTCCTTTTCCCTGGAAGTAAAACTGACCTGCCCGTCATCTGGCTGGCAGATTGCAGGAGCCACTTGCCTCTATCAATCCAGCCCGACTCGGCACTGGTGCCACCTTTCATCTGGGAACCATCCTGCATATCGTGGATTTTCAGGAGCCAGCCGGCCACTCCGAGCCACAGCCCCGCGAATACAAGCCACGATCCATTTCCCTGGCAAAAAAAACTCACCCGCCCCGCTTCTGGCTGGCAGATTGCAGGAGCCACTTCCCCATATCGAACCAGCCAGACTCGATACTGGTGCCACCTTTCATCTAGGAACAATCCTGCGTATTGTGGATTTTCAGGAGCCAGTCGGCCACTCCCAGCCACATGTCCCCAAACAAATACGACGGCCCTTTTCCCTGGAAGTAAAACTGACCTGCCCATCATCTGGCTGGCAGATTGCAGGAGCCACTTGCCTCTATCAATCCAGCCCGACTCAGCACTGGTGCCACCTTTCATCTGGGAACCATCCTGCGTATCGTGGATTTTCAGGAGCCAGCCGGCCACTCCCAGCCACAGGCCCCCGAACACACACTACGGCCCTTTTCCCTGGAAGTAAAACTGTCCTGCCCGTCATCTGGCTGGCAGATTGAAGGAGCCACTTGCCTCTATCAATCCAGCCTGACTCGGCACTGGTGCCACCTTTCATCTGGGAACCATCCTGCGTATCGTGGATTTTCAGGAGCCAGCCGGCCACTCCCAGCCACATGTCCCCAAACAAATACTACGGTCCTTTTCCCTGGAGTAAAACTGACCTGCCCATCTTCTGGCTGGCAGATTGCAGGAGCCACTTGCCTCTATCAAACCAGCCCGACTCGGCACTGGTGCCACCTTTCATCTGGGAGCCATCTGTGTATCGTGGATTTTCAGGAGCCAGCCGGCCACTCCCAGCCACAGGTCCCCAAACACAAACTACGGCCCTTTTCCCTGGAAGTAAAACTGACCTGCCCGTCATCTGGCTGGCAGATTGCAGGAGCCACTTGCCTCTATCAATCCAGCCTGACTCGGCACTGGTGCCACGTTTATCTGGGAACCATCCCGCGTATCGTGGATTTTCAGGAGCCAGCCGGCCACTCCCAGCCACAGGCCCCCGAACACAAACCACGGCCCTTTTCCCTGGCAAAAAAACTTTACCCACCCCGCTTCTGGCTGGCACATTGCAGGAGCCACTTGCCTCTATCAAACCAGCCCGACTTGGCACTGGTGCCACCTTGGGTCTGGGAGCCATCCTGCGTATTGTGGATTTTCAGGGGCCAGCTGGGCACTCCCAGCCACAATTCCCCAAAAAAAATCTACGGCCCTTTTCCCTGGAACTAAAACTGACCTGCCCATCATCTGGCTGGCACATTGCAGCAGCACTTGGTTTATATCATACCTGCCCGACTTGGCACTGGTGCCACCTTTCATCTGGGAACCATCCGCGTATCGTGGATTTTCAGGAAGCCAGCCGGCCACTCAGCCACAGGCCCCCGAACACAAATCACGGCCCTTTTCCCTGGCAAAGAAAGCTCACCCGCCCCGCTTCTGGCTGGCAGACTGCAGGAGCCACTTCCCCATATCGAACCAGCCCGACTCGATACTGGTGCCACCTTTCATTGGGAACCATCCTGCGTATCGTGGATTTTCAGGAGCCAGCTGGCCACTCCAGCCACAGGCCACCGAATACAAGCCACGGCCCATTTCCTGGCAAAAAAACTCACCGCCCCGCTTCTGGCTGGCAGATTGCAGGAGCCACTTCCCCATATCGAACCAGCCCGACTCTATACTGGTGCCACCTTTCATCTGGGAACCATCCTCCGTATTGTGGATTTTCAGGAGCCAGCCGGCCACTCCAGCCACAGGCCCCCGAACAAAAACTACGGCCCTTTTCCCTGAAAGTAAAATGATCCCGCCCGTCATCTGGCTGGCAGATTGCAGGAGCCACTTGCCTCTATGAATCCAGCCCGTCTGGCACTGGTGCCACCTTTCATCTGGGAACCATCCTGCGTATCGTGGATTTTCAGGAGCCAGCGGCCACTCCCAGCCACAGCCCCAAACAAACTACGGCCCTTTTCCCTGGAAGTAAAACTGACCTGCCCGTCATCTGGCTGGCAGATTGCAGGAGCCACTTGCCTCTATCAATCCAGCCCGACTCGGCACTGGTGCCACCTTTCATCTGGGAACCATCCTGCGTATCGTGGATTTTCAGGAGCCAGCCGGCCACTCCCAGCCACAGCCCCAAACAAAACTAGGTCCCTTTTCCCTGGAAGTAAAACTCACCGCCCGTCATCTGTCTGCAGATTGCAGGAGCCACTTGCCTCTATCAACCAGCCCGACTGGCACTGGTGCCAACTTTCATCTGGGAACCATCCTGCGTATCGTGGATTTTCAGGAGCCAGCCGGCCACTCCCAGCCACAGGCCCCGAACACAAACCACGGCCCTTTTCCCTGGCAAACAAAACTTACCCACCCCGCTTCTGGCAGGCAGATTGCAGGAGCCACTTGCCTCTATCAAACCAGCCCGACTTGGCACTGGTGCCACCTTTGTCTGGGAACCATCCAGCGTATTGTGGATTTTCAGGGCCAGCGGCACTCCCAGCCACAATTCCCCAAAAAAATCTACGGCCCTTTTCCCTGGAATTAAAACTGACCTGCCCATCTTCTGGCTGGCAATTGCAGAGCCACTTGGTATATCATACCTGCCCGACTTGGCACTGGTGCCACCTTTCATCTGGGAACCATCCTGCGTATCGTGGATTTTCAGGAGCCAGCCGGCCACTCCCAGACCACGGTCCCCAAAAAAACTACGGCCCTTTTCCCTGGAATAAAACTGACCTGCCCGTCATCTGGCTGGCAGATTGCAGGAGCCACTTGCCTCTATCAACCAGCCCGACTCGGCACTGGTGCCACCTTTCATCTGGGAACCATCCTGCTATATCGTGGATTTTCAGGAGCCAGCCGGCCACTCCAGCCACAGCCCCGCGAATACAAAACACGATCCATTTTCCCTGGCAAAAAAACTCACCCGCCCCGCTTCTGGCTGGCAGATTGCAGGAGCCACTTCCCCATATCGAACCAGCCCGACTCGATACTGGTGCCACCTTTCATCTGGGAACCATCCTGCGTATCGTGGATTTTCAGGAGCCAGCCCGCCACTCCCTGCCACAGGCCCCCGAACACAAACTACGGGCCCTTTTCCCTGGAAGTAAAAAATGACCTGCCCGTCATCTGGGTGGCAGATTTAAGGGGCCACTTGCCTTTTATCAAACCAGCCTGACCTGGCACTGGTGCCAAACCTTTTATCTGGGAACCATCCTGCGTATCGTGGATTTTCAGGAGCCACCGGCCATCCCAGACACATGTCCCAAACAAATACTACGGTCCTTTCCCTGGGAGTAAAACTGACCTGCCCATCTTCTGGCTGGCAGATTGCAGGAGCCACTTGCCTCATCAAACCAGCCCGACTCGGCACTGGTGCCACCTTTCATCTGGAGCCATCCTGCGTATCGTGGATTTTCAGGAGCCAGCCCGGGCCCCTCCCAGCCACAGGCCCCTGAACACAAACCACGGCCCTTTTAAACCCGGCAAACAAAACTCACCCGCCCCGCTTCTGTCTCGCCGAATTTCAGGGGCCACTTGCCTCTATCAAACCAGCCCGACTTGGCACTGGTGCCAACTTTCATCTTGAACCATCCTGCGTATCGTGGATTTTCAGGACCAGCCGGCCACTCCCAGCCACAGGCCCCCGAAAACAACCACTCCATTTTCCTGCAAAAAAAACTACCCCCCCGCTTCTGGCTGGCAATTTTCAGGGCCCCTCCCAATCAACCGCCGACTGGCTGGTTCCCCGTTTTTCGGGAACCATCCGGTATGTGGGTTTTCAGGGCCAGCCCGGGGCCCCCCAGCCCCCCCA